>NC_090869.1:65717568-65735068 GCF_036669935.1 Montipora foliosa | reverse complement strand
GTCTCCACATCTATTCAGAGTGTCACGGTGGAGAGTAAATTAGGAAAATTTGTACGATACTTTCGAAGAAAGTTACTGAGCAAAATGACAACAAAAAAATATGACTACGCTCAAAGCTGATGAAATTTTCATGCAGTTTGTAAGCTTTTCCTACAAATAAAACAGATCTAATAGACTTCGAACTCTAGATCTCTGGGAATTATCCATGCACAGCTAAAAGTCGTAGCTAGTCGTGATTCTACAGTTGAAAGATTTAGATATTATAGATGTTTTAATCCTCAGAAACGGAATCAGAATCATTAGAAAAGTGCTGGGCAAGAAATACTAGAGGAAAGTTTATAGTCAGTAAATATTGAAGTTTGCAGAATGCAAACGTTCCCAAAAAAGGCAAATTGAAATTGAAACTGGTGGACAGTGAGTTCACAGTAGACCACAGTGGCAGCGCAAAAAATATATTAAAATTCAGCCCGAAACAAAAAGCACCATCTCGAAGCTCTGGTTCAGGAGACAAGTCGCCACTGTTTCATGTTGGTTTCATTTGGTTTGTTTCAAAATTACTGAGTGACTCAACAATACTGGAGTGATCACAGAGCAATTTATATTCGTATACCGATTGTCATAGTTTCTACGAAAAGAAGATAAAGCTGTACAGTAGCGGGTCTACAAATCACAGTATGAACTGCATAGTGGTTAATCTTTGGATTACTCTTCTCTGGAGTTTTTGAAGAGATCACCGAAGTTACTATTGGTGAATTTCATAAACTTGGAACCAAAAGTTCCAATCAAATCAAAACCGGTGGAAACTTGTGGAGTTGGAATACTGTTCACAAGCCAAACAAGGCCCGAAATAGATGTGAGGTAAATTTAACACACGTGGTCAGGTCAACCCCAAGGAGGGGAAGGCGGGGGGGGGGGGGGTTGGGGGAGGGTTGGAGAAGTGGAATCTTTTAGTGCTGAATAACCATTAAACTTCCAAGATGATTGTTAATTTTCCCCTCTAGCTGCTACACGTTTCCTTATAACTTAGTTATGAGAATTTGGTGCTAGATCAGAATAACAATTTCTACTTTGAGTACATAAGTACTTTTGTTACCTCTTTGCTCGATAATGAATGGAAATTATACGGAGAAGTTTCATGTTAATCACTTTTAGGAGTTAAAGGATTAAAAATCAGAGACTCTTTAAGGAAAAGTTGTCAGAAACAACTTTTTATTTTTCCAGAGCTGCATCATTTAAAAAAAAAAAAGCGCCTCTATTTTGCTGTAACTAATAAACACAATACGTGCCAGACTATGATGGACTAGCATCCTCTCTCTACTTCTACGTGTCCTAAGCAAAAAGTCCTATCCAAATTCACTACCGACATCCTTTAAAAAAGCATATGATAGTTGCAGCCTTGATCTTGAGTCGTGTTGGACCTCAACCTCGGTCAAGTTTCAAGCTTTGAAAATGATCATCAGCGAGGCCAAGGCGCATGACAGTAACAGAATACCACTGATGCGGGTTGCTGTGCCAGCATTGCAGAGGTCACCTTTGCAGCAGTCGATTTTGCACTCAAACGATCCACTGGCGTCTTTACAGAGAGGGTTGGTTTCCTGTATGCAGGAAGCATCGGATCCACAAGATTTGGAGAACGTTTCCACTGGGCCAAGTTTAAAATAAACCTTAACACATTGATCAGCAAGCAGAGCCGGGCAGGTCGTGCTTTCTCCTTCGCATTTATCCCATGACTCGGGACTGGAGCATTTGTAGCACTTCAAACTCAACACTGAAAAACACAGGATAAGGAATGCTTAGATAACAAATGAATAAGAAAAAAATTCTGCCGTTGGTTTTCCGTTGTTTTCCGTTGGGGAAGAGTCGTTTGGAAATTGTATGGCCCCCCCCAGCCACCCGAACTTTTCTTGCATGGCCCCCCTCATCAGGCAATACTTTTTGGCATGACCCCCCCCCCTACCAAAAAAAACCGCCACTGCCACCGAAATGTTACACTTTGTATTTTAAACATTGTTTAACACATCAAATAATACATTTGAATTATGATATTGCTATGTTACAGTTAAATTTACATTTAGGTTAATTTTAATTTCAACCTAGGTCATTTTATTTTCAACTAGGTTGAAATTGATACCGTAGAGTTCCGATAGTAGCGACCCTCGTTACTTTCGGAATTAGCAGCCTTTTGGGGTCGCTACTTTCGGGGAACAGAAATCGTTTACAAATCGAGCTGGCGCGAGCTTTTTTTTCCGAAATAAAATTGAACAACATCAAGAGCCATAATATTATGGTTCTTGGTACGAATCATGCGAGCAGCGAGCCATGCGAGTCAACATGCGAGTCACACAGTTAACCGTGAAAGCTAACCGTTTTAAAAAGGGTTCTTAGACTTAAATACTGTTTATCAGCGCTTTTTGAAATGGGTACTTAGCCTTAAATGAGAGAGACTCGCATGGCTTGCAGTTTGTCAAGACCCGAACAAAACAGTATCGAAACAGTAATGTAAACAGCGACACAAAACTTTCGCAGTACAGTGGAGTACATTTCTTGTACCTCTTTAAAAAGGATTAACAACTCATCGTGTGAACATATTTAGGGTGCGTTCGATTGACCCTATTCCGGAATAAGATCATGTGGAGTGAAGATTTAAAACAGTATGTTTGGCGTTTTGAAGCAACAAGGATAATAAATATATTCTATATACAAGGCTAAAAGTTAAAAAAATAAAATATTCAAACCAAACGTTTTCATCATTGTTGATGGCAAACAGCCGAAAACGTTTGGTTTGAATATTTTAATTTTTTAACTTTTAGCCTTGTATATAGAATATATTTTACTAAGCGAACATTATGGACATCAAGGATAATAAAGATATGCATAAAATAGTGTTTGACAATTTTAATGTGAATATCCGTGAAAACGAAGGATTTCTAACTTCCATTCCATGTATTCCTATTCCGGAATACGGTCAATCGAACGCAAGTTTCGTTTTGAAATCGTGATAGAAAAATCTCTTGCATAAACCAGTATTTATTAAAATGTGTTTGAATTGAATAATAAATACACATTATCTGTTCCCCAGAGGAATCTTGCTGGCTGGCAAAAAAATACAGGTGTTTCGATGAGCTGGCTGGGGAATTTTGTTATTGATAGAGGTTTTGCCTGGGAATTACTGACTTTTTCTAGCATTTCAACCCGAGCTGGCTGTAGAAACTCTGAAGACTGAGGACGACTTAAAAAAAAAAAAAAAAAGAACCTCCTCCCTATCCCAGAGAGTAGTGACAAACATACCGGAAAAAACCTACTTTGTCCCGGTTTTGTCGCTTTTGTTCGGTCGTTTTGGATCGAGGGATTTGAAAACGCACGGAAATTCCTGGCTGGGAAATAAATTTGAACAGCTGGCTGGGAAACCAACCAATTTTATCTAGCTGGCTGGGAAATTTCTTGTGTGTCTTGCTGGGTAAAAGGAACAGATAATGTTTTCCCAGCAACACTGAAAAACACCTGAAAATGCCTTAATAACATTTATTTTCATTAACTGGGGTATAATAATACATTTTACAACAAATTGGTCGTTGGGTGTCCCTGTAAATAAAGAGTTTTCGCAGCGGCTCTATTGTCCGTAATTTTCAAGACTTCTTCTTTCAAGAAATTTATAACCGCTGTCGGAACACTATCTGATCGGTCCTAAAACAATCACATAAAAATTTCTTATTAACGGCAAGTCTTTTCGGTGACAATTAACTTCAGAGTCTCTTTTAACCATAACTTGGAAGGTTAATCGAAATTAAATGGCTGATTTTTGCAGACACGCTTTGTTGAAACTTTAACCGGAAGTGGTCTGGTTAGCCATCTTCTCGTAAGTTTTTTTCTTAGTAAAAAGCCTCAACCTTAGTATTTTTTTCTTGATATTATTAAACTAAGGGCTGAACTTTGCAGGGATACTAATACCTCAAGATATAAAACATGGGCATGGAAAATATTTGGTCTGAAAAACAGTCCATTTCCGGTTGCTTCCCATACGCTTCAAATATGACCAAAGTTGTCATAACAGCCACAAGCTAGGGAAAATTTTCCATGAGCTAATGTTCTCACCCATAAAAGCCTAAGGATAGGGATTTAAAAAATGGTTTTGTTTTTGCCTGAAATTAATTTCATGTTGCTAAAAGAGAGATTTAAAAGTGGCCAAAATTGCACTGAAAATCAGCCTCTGGGGACCCCTGAGAGGCTGATATCCAGAACTAAGCTAAAAAAAAAGTCGTTGAAGCTGAAACTTTGGCATATTACCTAAGTCGACATAAGTACGTTGTGTACCAATTTTAAGCGAAATCGGCCGACCTTCATTTCCAAGTCTGCCCCGGTCTCTCATGCAGAGGCTTGTAAAACCAAAACCAAAGTAGTTATTTTGGCCAATCAAAAAGGACGGAGACAATCCAGTAAACCAATCAAAACTCGAAGTAATTACACCTAGCCAACACAAAGCGCGGGAAAATGTGCACGCGCGAGCCACGATTGGTTTTGGTTTCACTTCTGATTGGTTGAAAAAGTGGATCGAGAACTTTGAACCAATCACTGAGTGAAGAAATGCAAAACCAAAGCAATTCGCTAATTCGCCTTTATCACTCGGCGGCCATTTTGGAGTCCTTGGGGAATAAAGGCTTTGTCTTTGCATTGTCTTTGCCCGTCCAGCCTCACATTGAATGAGAGGTTCGACGGGCAAAATCTTTTGTTTGGACATTGAGCGATATGGGTCTATTACTTTCGACACTCAATTGAAAACCGCTCTAATAGCAAAAACTTATCCTAAGTCGTTGCTGACCCTAATTCTTCCCTAGGCTTAATTTAGGCTCCAAAAAAAGTTTTTTCAGTCCATCTGAGTGCGTATTCAACCTAGGTAAAAACGAATTCAACCTGTAACGGGTTTTGACGGCAACAAATCAGGCGCACCCAACGAATCTGTTCCTCACATTATCTGTTCCCCAGAGGAATCTTGCCGGCTGGCAAAAATACAGGTGTTTCGATGAGCTGGCTGGGAAATTTTGTTATTGATAGAGGTTTTGCCTGGGAATTACTGACTTTTTCTAGCATTTCAACCCGAGCTGGCTGTAGAAACTCTGAAGACTGAGGACCACTAAAATAAAATAAAAAAAAAGAACCCCTTACCTCTCCCAGAGAGTGGTCACAAACATACGACGGCTGGTCAGAGTGATTGCGCTAGCGGAAAAAGCCTGTTTTGTCCCGGTTTTGTCGCTTTTGTTCGGTCGTTTTGGATCGAGGGATTTGAAAGCGCGCGGAATTCCTGGCTGGGAAATAAATTTGATCAGCTGGCTGGGAAACCAACCAATTTTATCTAGCTGGCTGGGAAATTTCTTGTGTGTCTTGCTGGGAAAAAGGAACAGATAATGTTTTCCCAGCAACACTGAAAAACACCTGAAAATGCCTTAATAACATTTATTTTCATTAACTGGGGTATAATAATACATTTTACAACAAATTGGTCGTTGGGTGCCCCTGTAAATAGTTCATTGGAACTTGTAAATATGATAAAAATATTGAAGATCCGTTACCAGGATTCATATTAAGAAAAAAGTAAAATCGTTCTCTGGTAAAAAGTTTTGAAAGAACTATGAGCTTTCGACAGACTGAACTGCTGCCTTCAACGGATAAAAATGTGTGAAGCCTAAAAGCGAAAGAAATTTAAATATAACGAAAAATTCGCATAAATTAAAGGGTAAAAGCATGTAGTGGAAAGAATGTTTAAAATGCTAAGAAAATTAGTGTTTCTTTAAGAGAATGTGATATTGTCTTGGGAGCGGGCACGAATTGTTGTCTGCCCCTACAGTTTTTGCCGTGTGCCATGACTCCAATGTCTTTCTGCTCCGGTTGTTCGCTTTGTCAATGATTTTAGAATTGTTAAAGTCAATATCATGATTAAAAGTCCACGCGTGTTTTGCGACATTTGAGCCTTTAGTACAATGCTTTAAGTTCCTCATATGTTCCTTTCTCCTAGTAGTAAAGGATCTTTTAGTTTCGCCAATGTAGCTCCACGGGCAAGATGCGCATGGAATTTTATAGATGACATTGCACTGGTCGTCTTCGGCAGGTCGAAACTTAGGGATAGGGAAATGCTGCTGTAAAGTTTTAACTGGTCTGCTAGTGACTTGGATGTCGTGTTCCTTGAGGATTCTTGTGAGAGGTTCCGTGATGCCTTTGATGTAGGGAAGGACTGCAAAGTTGCGTCGGTTTGTTGGCTCAACCCATTTAGTTGGTTGGTATGTTTTTTAAATGGGTTGAGCCAACAAACCGACGCAACTTTGCAGTCCTTCCCTACATCAAAGAACCAGAGAACGATTTTACTTTTTTCTGTAAATATGATGTTTGAAAGCAATTCACTAATGGGTATCTTTGGGCAAAATATGAGCGATCCGCCAAAATGGTCGTTGACGGATGATTCTCGATTCTGACAGGGAGCCATTATTAAATGATAGATAAGATTTTCAGCGACGAAGGTTGCAGCTGAAATTGGCTTTTTTGTTTTGTTTCGTGGATCACTCTTTGTCAGAAGGCTCGAATTAATCGTGGGGACTAGCAACAAAGGGATATGTAACATCACTTATTCTCTGTTTTACTGCGCTAGAGCTGAGTCTGACATGATTTACACGGAAAGCTTCGCCTTCCATTACCTCGCTGCAAACAGAAAGGGTGCGGATGAAAAATGCATTTTGGGATGAAATCACTTACCGGCTGGAAGCGCAGCGGAGAAAAGTGTGGCAGCAACGAACCACAGCTTCATCTTGAAGAGGTTGATGTTTCCTTGAGAGTCAAAAGCTGCAAAGTGGAAGCGTAGTCTCAAAGTGTCGAAGAGGAGGGTGCAATTGGGGCCGTGAATCCTTACGCTCTTACTAAGCACCTGCAACCGTAAATGTGTCAAACACACCCTTTGTCAATTATTGCTCACGACGTAAAATCACTCTATTTTGCCTTTAGGCAGTCTTAGAAACTAGGCAACACAAATTTAAACGTATCCAGCTCGGTTTGTACGTGATCAGAACGTGGCTGAGATTGGGGGTGTGATTGTGGCGAGACATTTTTGTTTGCTTGTTCTTGAAAGTACAATGGGGAATAAAAGAAAAAAAAAAGCTCCATTGCAAGTCGTGGATACGCGACGCATATAAACGACTATCGTTAAGAATCAGATGTGCAAATTTGTCACTCACTCAGATGTAAACTAATCGATAAGGCAACACCAATATCGATTTTTTCATAAGAGATGCCAACTAAAAATACAACAAGACGCCTATAGGGCGTATCCGTGGGATGCAAAAACAGTTAACACAGATTGTCCAGTTACAGTGAACTTCAAATACAGGTAATCTTCGGAAAATGGCGAGACATTAACAGAAAGATAAATCTGTAATATGTAGGAGTGAGAGACTTGAAGTTGTTTCTTGTAAAAACTCTTATTATTAATGTTACTAAATTTGCAAATGCAAACAACGAAGCCATATCAGGGGTAATCAGGGTACGGGATTATTTATTTATTTTTTGAAAGTGACTTTATTCAAATCCCACAGTTTTGCTTGCTTCCTTAATTCCGTTCATCCAAAAATTACAAGATCAGTTCTAAATCATCCGAAAAACTATTACAAATCACAGTTCAACAACTTATCATCCTGTATTCGAAGTTCGGTCTGGTTCCGTAATCCTGGTTTAGTTCCTTACAAACTGTTTCAATCTGCCGTGGCCAAGACAAGAAAAGCTACAAGTAGTAAATAAAAAACTAAAAAGAGCAAGGCTGATATAACGGTGAAGGAATAATTGAAAAAAGCCAATATTTCGAAGGGCACTGCCTTTCTTGACCTTTCTTCATCAGGGTTTTACGGTACAATAATAATAAGAAATGATAATTGAAATTATATAACAGTAAAGAAATATAAGGGAAATTTTGGATTACATTTCATCTTTCTTATTGAGACCTTAAGGTTCAAGAGTGTTTGCTATGTTCTCTTGCTTTGCGTACACGGTCACGATTGGAATGAATGAGCTCGAGGGGAATAAGTGAAATGTCTTTGGCGGTGTGATTATTAGTGAGGAAGTGTTCTGAAACTGTGGTAGGCTTGGAGACGTTGGTTCGTTTGTCGACTGGTCTACGGTGCTCGTTAAAACGTTCTTTAAGTCTTCGTTTGGTTTCTCCAATGTATTGTTTAAGGCAACGATTGCACTGTACCATCCATGCCATGTAGATGACATTTTTTGAATTGCAGTTGATGTTATGCGTGATTTGTCTTGTTTAGCCTGTGGCATGTGAATGTGTACCTAGGTTGTCTATCAGTAAAATAGGTGCATGTAGAACAGTTATTGCCACATCGGTAAGAACCCCTTGGTTGATTTTGTTGCGCGGTGGGATCGTGTAGTTTGGCACGAACAAGGTAATTTTTGAGGTTGCTACTACGACGAAAAGCTACAAGGGGAATACTTTTGATGACATTGTGGCGACGAGGCGATGAAGTAAGAATGCTGAAGTGCTTACGAATAATAGACGCAATGGAGTGAAGAGCTGAATTGTAAAGTTATAAGAAAAGGAACACATTCTGGTTTTTTGAGTGTGTCGGTAGAAGTATCTTTGGGTGAAAGTGCCTCGTCTCGTGGAATTTTGTGTACTCGTCTTATTTCTTCTTTGCGAGGAAGTGGAGATTGTAACCACTTTCGTGGAGATATGTGATGAGTTCATTGGTGAGAAGGGTGAATGTTTCGTTTGTGGAGCAAATGCGGCGAAGTCTGAGAGCTAAGCTAAAGGAAATAGAACGTTTGGTGTGTATAGGGTGGTATGAAGAATGTAACAGGTACTGATGTTTGTGAGTAGGTTTGGTGTATAAGTCAGTGGTAATTGTGCCGTTGAGGATGGAAACGTTGATATCTAAAAGAGATATGGATGTGAACGAATGATTGAATGTAAATTTGATGGTAGGGTGAATTCCGTTTTGGCAAGTTGTGAAATTGTTGCGGTTCTCCACTGAATGTGTCCATATCATAAAGATGTCGTCTATGTAGCGCCACCATATGTGAGGTTTGTGAGGAGCGTGTGTTAAAGCGTTGGTTTCAAATTTTGCAAGAAAAAGGTTGGCGTATGAAGGAGTCATTCTTATACCCATAGCGGTACCGTGTATGTGTAAGTAGTGTATGCCATTGAAAGAAAAGTTATTCATAGTGAGAAACATACGTATGAGGTCACAGAGTGTTTCAGTCTTGATAGTAGAATCTGTGCGGGTATTGAGAAACTGTCAACACGCGTCGATGGCCTCATTATGTGGAATGTTGGTGGAGAGAGATGACACGCCAAGAGTAACAAGAGAGGTATTGTCAGGTAGTTGTTCCAGTTGTTGAAGTTTGTTGAGAAAATGCGTGGTGTCTTTAATGAATGACTGAGTGGTATGAACCAGGAGTTTAAGATGATGGTCGACGAATTGTGAAAGACGTTCAGTGGAGTGGCTGTTGCTAGAGACTATGGGTCGTCCGGAAATTTCTGTTTATGCATTTTAGGTAAAATGTAAAAGCGTCTGGTCTTAGGATTAGCTAGGATTGGTTTTTATTAAAAAGCCTTTGGTGTCACTGTTGATTATTTGGTCACGAACCATTCGTTCACTGTATAAAGTGACGCGTTTTTCGATGTCATCGGTGATATCGTTGTCGAGAGGTCTGTAGAATGAAGTGTCATTACGTTGTCGAAGGCATTCGTTAAAGTACCAGTTTTTGTCCACAATGACAATAGCTGATCCTTTGTTTGCTGACTTAATGACGATGTCGTCACGTCTTTTAAGTGTTGTGATAGCTCGTCGTTCGAGTTCGGTCACGTTGTCACGTATAATACGGGGTGTCATGTTAATAAGTATGTCCTTTACTACTGCGTAAAGCAAGGTATCAAGAGCCGGCTCTCATGGGCTTTCTGTAAGGAGGCGGAGTCCAAGTTCTTTTGGTACGAAATAGATTAGGCTCAGGTTGTGCGGCAAAGTCGTGGAAGTATTCGAGGAGTCGCATGTGACAGCTGAAGTCATTGAAGTCGACGCTGACTTCGGTCCAGTTTATGAAACGTGGGGTGAGACAAAACGATAACCCTTTAGCGAGCAATTGAGATTCGGCTTGAGTAAGAGTGGTGTTGCTTAAGTTAACGACAGCAGCAGTGTCCTGTTGTATATTGCGGTTACAATGTCTGCAGTGTTTGTATTTGTTTTTACATCTGCAGCTGCGTCTGTGGTTGCGTGAGGATAAGAAATTTTTGACAGAAGTGTTGATAATGGTGTCTTGATTACCACTGTGGTTTGTGACTGATGGTTGACGGTTGGTTGTGTGGGGTCTGTTACTATGATAAGGATGATAAAGATGTGTACGAGAAAAAGCAAGAGGAGCAGTCTCACCATTTGAGCGTTGTTCTTTACGTTGTCTAATTGACCTTCTGAGCGCTAGCTTTCACCTGCAGTGTCACGTGACTTTTCATGTAAACAAACCTCGAAAGTTCGGACATTCGAGAAGATCGGACATATAACACATAGTGAGATGGCGTGGTTTCTTTTCGTGTTGGACATGGAAATGATGCAACAAAGACACAAGTCTCTCCGATGATTAGCATTTGATGTGGGACGCGGTACTTCCGTCTTCGACAGGATTTACGGGGGTGAGTCAGGTTTTGAACATCTTCGATCCCTAGGCGGACGGAAACGAAATGTATTCCTCACATTTGGTTATTACGAATACCTTCATGTATTTAAATTGTTATATATTTGTGCACTTCTAGATCAGTAATAAAACCGAATAAATGTGATTTGAGTGTGTGTAAATCGAGCCTCCTCTGTCAGTGAGCCTTTAATTCGAAAACGCTGAATCAGTCCATCTAACAACAGCAAGCAGTCCTGTTTGCTCCAGTTTCAGGGTCAGCATGTCTAAGCAGATGACTATTAAAGAAGGACTTCCACACAATGAATATCGCAGAACTTAAAAAATATTTGCAGGTGCGTGGAGTTTCAGTGAGCGCGTTTAGAAGTTGATAGAATTCGCCGCTGCAGTTGAAGCAATGACGCTTTACTTTAATCATGGTAATTTCCTCTAGCGCAACTAATGCTAATCCGGCAATGGATGCTATCAGTAGAAAGACAAAACTGACGATGCAGACAATTTATTTATCCCAATCAAAAGCTCAAGAACTGCACTTCTGCCCCAATCCATTTTCCATGCAATCAAGATCATGAACAATTTCATCTCCTCGGCGCCATTCGGCTTGAACGATATTTCAGTTTAACCATTTAACGTACTACTCCACTGAATGTACTGAATACGACAAGCAGGGACTCGCCGTTTGTCGTTGACAAACTACGGCCTAGGACCCCAGTTAGGGCTCAGTTTTTAAAGCGGGCAGGGTTACAGAGCCGGTTACAAAGTTCAACCGCAGTAGTGCTACAGGATACTTCACGGCGGTTTTGACGGTTGGAAATGGAGCGTTCTGATTGGTCGATTCAAATGTTGGCGGAAAAATTCAAATTTGGACGGGACATGCCAACGTACCTTAGGGGGACAGTCAAACCATGACGTCACAGACACGTGACACCTCCCTTGTGCGGACCCTCAGGAAATAGGTTGGGGCGTTTTGCGTAACCATGCTGGACACAAAGGTAACGGTCGGAAAATTCAAAATTCAAACAATGACGTCACACGGGTCGAGAGAGGGATGACGTCACAGAGTCCCAGGCCCCTTACGGTCAGAAAAAGCACCAGAGACCCAGGCACCTCACAGTTCAAGCGAAAATACAAGACAGGATATTTTCTTTCCGAATCAAACGGTTTAATGAGATAACTATATACAAACGGGAAATCATGAAATTGAAATGTTGAAAAACGAAGGTAAAAAAAGTGGAGAGGGTACATCCCCATAAGGGCAACCACTCTCCTCATGAAAAACGGTTTCATATATACAAATATTTACAAAAGAGGGGGCTCACAAAAACAAACAAAGTAGATTTCCGTCTTGTTCTCAACCGTTCCGTACAGTATATATTTAAACATCTCTGAGCTGACAGCAGTAAACAAACAAGCCTTGCAAACCATAACCAACCATTTTAATCAACAACTAAAACTGAAATGACATGCACAGTATTCTCTTTCACAACATTTTCCGTTTTACTGATCATCTTTACACCCTCTCTCTTCAGTTTAGAGTAACAGCAAAATTCTTACTCATTGAAAAGTCAAGCCAAAACGTAGTCAATTCGCGTACTCGACTGCCATTTCACAGACAAAGAAAGCAGCTCACGACTGGACATCCATTTCACACGAAACGCCTATCAATGTGATTGTTGAAATACACCAGAATCTCTGTCAACTTGGGAATGGCAAACATTTTCACGACTTCTTCGTTTTTTTAGCGAGTTTTACAAATTATATGAGGTAGCGAGGTATGCATTAAGAAGGAAACCATTTACCTGAAAGCGAATCGTTGTCAATAAGTGATTTGTCTCTCGCTCTATTTCTCTCAGCTTTTAACGGTGTTCTTCATCGAAATTTTCTTTTCTTCTCCTTCCTCCACTTTTCTCGAGACTTTCTTCACTTAAACTTTCTTCGCTTAAATCTCCGCCAAAAAAAAAGAACAGCGAACGCCGACCACTTGTTCCGCGTTTTAAAAAGGAATTGCCGCCTCCTGGGTTTCAAAGCAGTAATCTTTGTAAGTCTACAACGTCTGATGCCTTCCACTGAACCACAAGAGTATCAAGATATGCCTGCATATCAAATGACTGGTACAAGCTCACCAGGCCTTAGACCATATCAGGGAAACTTTCAAGAACCTGAATTACAGAGTAATGGTTCCATGGAAATTCACAACTTGCAGTGGGAGGTGGCCTGGTGCCTAACCTCGTCCCGGTTTACGACCGTTCGGGATAAAATTGAAATTGTCTTCGGGCAGCACTCGGGGGGGCTCCGGTCGAGTCCTCTTTGACCCCGCATTCACTGCACAAAATGGTAGCACTCCACCTTGGGGCAGTGATGATGCAGCAGATCTTGATCGTAACCGCAGGAGTCACATCACTACTCAGTCTTTTGGTGCCCCACACGCGCACACCCTGCAACTATTCAAAAACCCTCCAATGACATGCTTTGCGCAATCAATCTTTTCCTTTCTTTCATCTTTTCAATATTGTCTTTGTCCGTAATCTCTTTTTGCACCCATCGATCATGAAAGGGTACCATATGGTGTTGTTCTACTCGGGGAAACATCATCTTGCACTCTTCACGCCAAGATTTTAGAATATCAATTCTGTTGACCGATACTGTGGCTGTCTTTACACACGCATCAGTTCTTCTGCTCTATGAAGCTTTGAGTAACGCTCCCAAGCAGCTTGATTTTCATAGATTTTCCAGAACGCTTCGATTATATCTTCGCGCATTGGAAGGCGACATTTCATGGCGCTCATGTAGCTGTTGCTTTTGAACTCGAACCATTCTTTGAAACTCCAAGCAGCGAGAGGTCACTTCATCTCCATCCACCAAGTTTGTGCTAGGAATGCTTTCGAGACAGTCCCGTGTCTTATTTCTCTTTTTAAAAAGAGTTCTTGACACCTCATTGTAGAAATGAACGTTTCTCATCGTTGGATTACGTGGAAAAAAATGGCGGAGATCCGTTCAGCAGGCGACCATGTTGTAAAAAGAGGGTGAAGAGAGGAGGGTTGTGAACTATATAGAGACGTCGCGTACGGGATTGGCCGAGGGGGGATGACATCACACACGGGGATTGCTTGAAAAGGATGACGTCACAGGGACCCAGACCCCCCACGTTAAGAAAATGGAAACGAGGCCAACTCTAATCATTTAAAACAAGACAAAAATAGGACTTTTTTACGAATGAAACGATTTAATTAGAAATAAAAGAGCTATTGACAATCTGGAACGTGGGAGGCGGCCTGGTGCCGTGCCTAGTCCCAGTTTATCCAAGTCCGTGTCCATAGGTTATTATAAACAAAAATACAAAAGTCGCAGTCTCTGGGCGCATTCTGTATTCACAAAATAGGGAGGCCTGAGGACCCATGCATTCAATACACAAATGCACAGTAGCACAAACAACGTTCTTTAGTTTGTACACCTTAAAATCGTTCACTTGTCATCATCATTTGTCCTTAATCATCTTGCATTGGGATGGGACGCGGTTGGAACATCCTGTTCAATAAAAATTTCCGTCTCTCCACAGCTGCATCTGTAGCCTCTTCAACATCCATTGAATCCTCCTCCATGAAACGATGTCGGGTTTTCGTAACGTCTTTATGCACGGGGTCATGCTTTAGACGTTCAAACCACTGGAAATAGTGCAAGTATAGCCCTGGCAACGTTCTTCTGTAAACGGGTAACAGGGCATTGAAAGCTTTGGCCTCAGCTATCGTTTCAGAGACCCCCTCCTTCAAGAACTTGTTGGCTTTTTTGTCATAGGTTGAACTCAGTGACTCTTCCACCTCTTGGCGCAGAGTTTCCCAGGGATCTTGGTCATCCATTTCCCTGTCACTAACGTCTTCGTCCTCAGACTCGATGACCTTGTCCGAGTCCGAGTCCGAGTCTCTTTCTTCCTCTTCATCTTGGTTTCGCTCCTCATCTTCTTCACTTCTTTCTTCCGAGGCAGCATAGGGTGGTACTTCCTCAAATATGTCCCCCATGGTTGTGTCTCTCACAGGCTCCTGGTCTATGCGTTTCCAACAACCTCGCCTCTCGTGACGGTCTCTGTCATAAGCTCGACTAAACGGTTTGTGGCAGTAGCGGCAGAGATGTGCCATACACTCACCCAAAGGGATTGCTCCAAATGAGCATCGCGAGTTTGACGTCTGCTTTTATACTCATTGTGAGTCACGGAGCGAGTGACTCTCAATGAGTTACTCATCAGCCCTTGTAGTCACTCTCCCCAAAATGAGTAGGGAGCACACTGAGGATAAGGGTGAGAAATCGTAGGTTACTCATGAGTTGCTTATCAGGTTTGCTTATGATTTGCTCATTTTACTCGGGGTTGCTCGGAGTACCTCATCGGTTGCTCATTTTACTCATGGGTTTCTCACCGTTCTGTTCCTGAAGTTTGCACCACCCCACACCGCGCTTGCTCAAAAATGGACCACGTTTGTATTTTGGAAAAATAAAGAGACGAGCTAAATCCACGTAGTTGGTTTTATTATTTGATTCGAGACCACTCGTAACACCCTATGTTCAAAGGGGAGTTTCAGCAAGGGTTTCATTCGTTTCGAGGGGTGTGGGCTCTGTTTCGTCCGTTGAGCAAAGTGGGATCTCTCTGAGCTTGTTCCTCTTTGTCGATGGCATAGCTTTTGTCTTTTCCTGATTTTTTTCTTGTTTTTGTGATAGTACTGTTTCGCATACGCCTGACACCGGGCTTTGTTTCCGTGGTAGTATTGTCTTCTCTTGGCTTTCATCTTGTCCTTTTGTCGGCTGGCGAGGATCGTTTCTGCTGTCATTTCATCCACTGGCTTCGGTGGGCTTGCCACTCCATCGAGCACTTCCTTTGGGATGGTGTCTTTAACCCCGTCTGGTTCAGTCCTTTGGCTAGGCTGTCGCGTTGGTTCTGTGTTTGCAACCGTCACCACAGAGGGTGTCTCCTCGGTATAGGTTGGCGTTGCCACGAGCGGAGGTTGTGTCATGGTTGTTTCTCCCGCTCTCTTTTGGTCTCTCACTTTTTGTCGTGTCTTGTCCCTCCATCTCTTCTTTTGCTCCTTAACCTTGTCCGGGTTTTTGGTGCGCCATCGTTTGAGTTGCTCGCGCTTGTTCCCTTTCTGGATTTTCACTTGTCGCTTCAATCTTTCGATCTCTTGAATCAGTGCTGCGAGTGTGGCTTCCATGTCTTGTGGATACACTTAACAAAAGCAACCGGAGATCAGTCAGACCACATTGTCCTCCTCGGTGGCTTCTCGTTTATGATGATCTTCGCGGCTGTTTCACCCTTTATTGGTTCGTGCAAGAGTAAACCTAGGCTGCACCTAGGATTTCTCATCCTTATCCTCAGTGTGCTCCCTACTCATTTTGGGGGGAGTCACTCCACGGGCTGATGAGTAACTCATTCTGAGTCACTCGCTCCATGACTCACAATAAGTATTTTGGGGGGAGTAACTCCAAGGGCTGGTGAGTAACAACTCATCGGTACTCATTGTGAGTCACTCGCTCCGTGACTCACAATGAGTGTAAAAGCGGACGTCAAACTTGAGATGCTCATTTGGAGCAATCCCTTTGGGTGAGTGTATGGCACATCTTATAACAGAGACCGTCACTAGAGGCGAGGTTGTTGGAAACGCATAGACCAGGAGCCTGTGGGAGACACAACCATGGGGGACATATTTGAGGAAGTACCACCCTATGCTGCCTCGGAAGAAAGAAGTGAAGAAGATGAGGAGCGAAACCAAGATGAAGAGGAAGAAAAAGACTCGGACTCGGACTCGGACATGGTCATCGAGTCTGAGGATGAAGACGTTAGTGACAGGGAAATGGATGACCAAGATCCCTGGGAAACTCTGCGCCAAGAGGTGGAAGAGTCACTGAGTTCAACCTATGACAAAAAAGCCAACAAGTTCTTGAAGGAGGGGGTCTCTAAAACGATAGCTGAGGCCAAAGCTTTCAATGCCCTGTTACCCGTTTACAGAAGAACGTTGCGAGGGCTATACTTGCACTATTTCCAGTGGTTTGAACGTCTAAAGCATGACCCTGTGCATGAAGACGTTATGAAAACCCGACATCGTTTCATAGAGGAGGATTCAATGGATGTTGAAGAGGCTACAGATGCAGCTGTGGAGAGACGGAACTTTTTATTAAAGGGGCAAGGCCACGCAATTTTAGGCAATTTCAGCACTGTTTGAATGGTCATAGAATTAACTAAAATATCAAAATAACTGTCCAAAACTATAGAAGATCTCTAACAAAACACAGGGAAGCTAAGAAGGGACATGGATGGACAAAACCGGAGAGGATTGAAATGGACTGAATTTGGGTAAATTTGAAAAACGTCAGCCCACCTTTTTTCAAATTTATGTCCATCTGTATCAAAATGTCATTTACACAGCTGGAAAATCTTTCTCAGTTGTTATGTGGCCGTGATTTTGCAAATGAAAGACTCTTGCTCTACCAATTTGAAGTTTAGAGCTCATAATTAACAAAATTAAACAAAATTACATAAAATTGCGTCACCTAGCCCCTTTAAACAGAATGTTCCAACCGCGTCCCATCCCAATGCAAGATGAAGAAGAACAAAATGATGATGACAAGTGAACGATTTTTTTGTGTAAAAACTAAAGAACGTTGTTTGTGCTACTGTGCATTTGTGTATTGAATGCATGGGTCCTCAGGCCTCCCTATTTTGTGAATACAGAACGCGCCCAGAGACTGCGACTTTTGTATTTTTGTTTATATTAACCTATGGACACGGACTTGTATAAACTGGGACTAGGCACGGCACCAGGCCCCTTCCCACGTTCCCGATTGTCAATAGCTC
>NC_090869.1:65702568-65707568 GCF_036669935.1 Montipora foliosa | reverse complement strand
ACTACTGTGCACTAAAGAGAACTCCGAAAACCATATTAAATGAGTCTTAAAATGGTAGTTGTTATCGGCTGGTGGTGGTGCACAGGAAAAATAAAGTTTTGGGCGTAGTATAGAGAAATGTCCTTCCAAAAAATAGGATATCTGGCACAATGGCATTTTTTCAGAAACGAGATCTTAAGTGATTAAAACAGCACTGCCAACTGCTTATGTAACCCGCGATGCCCCATAAACCTTACAATACCCGAGAAGGAACAAACTAAGTCAATGGAGGAAACCATAATTGATACTTCCTCATGTTAATGTTTTATTCTTTAGTGGAGTTGATGGTGAAGTATGTAAACTAGACACAGAACATTTATTAAGGACGTTCGCGCCACATCTTCCTACGGTGAGATTTTCTTCATTTCTCGCCTAAAGTTAGGTCATAAAGTACTTACTCCAAAAAGGACAAAAAAATGGGGGTCACCGACTTTGTTTCGGAGAAAATGGCAGTGGAAAAATGCCTTCATTTCGAGAAATCGGTCATAATAGCGAGATGTAGCCTCATCTGCTCATCCATCGAAAATCATAAAAATAAATTGTTGGAGTGAACGTTTCCGTGCATAGGTTTTTAGGAGTAAGATTTTTAGATAATTGTATGCCGCTAGGGATGTGGTTAACAGTAGAGTTCTTCCTCGACGAGCGTTTTCGTAAGCTCTATCCGTTGCAACCACTACCGGATTCGATGGCACGAGGAAAGAAAATGTTAAAAAAAGATAACTTCTTACGGTGAGATTTTTTTCATTTC
Organism: Montipora foliosa; assembly: GCF_036669935.1. Lineage (NCBI taxonomy): Eukaryota > Metazoa > Cnidaria > Anthozoa > Scleractinia > Acroporidae > Montipora > Montipora foliosa. The sequence goes on along the minus strand of NC_090869.1, from coordinate 65,706,781 downwards.
ATCATATTTTGTAGATAGTAAGTAAAGTAAGTGATTCATGATTAAAAAAATAGGGGTCACCGATGATCTGAACGAGTAAAATCGATGTGATTTTGCAAAGCTCTTGGAAAAGTTCGTTTGTCACGCTTTTGCGTGACCTGTCGGGCAAGGACTGGAACCGAAGAGAGGATCGATCGTTGAAGAGATGAAAGGTTTTTACCAAAAAAAAAAAAAACCTTTCTCGAGCATAGCAACGACGTTTTAAGCAGGGATCATCTTCATTTGGTTGGTGTTGTGTATAATATCTCTTCATTGCCGTCATGCTCATCCTCTGGAGTGTGTTTTTTGTGAAATTCAGTCGCTGATTGTTTCCACGCATGTCCGCACTATTCAAGCGGACGAGGACGAAAATACTGCTCAATTTTCACGAAAGTAAAGGAAAAGAACTTTAAAAACATACATTCACTTTGAACTTGAGTTTGTTGGGTAATAAAAACATTAAAAAGAAACAGCCCCATTAAATTTAAGCAACGGTTCGTCCTCGAGTTTTCCAGACTTTCAGCCACTAGTCTACTCGATCAGCTACCTTTTCCAGAGCTTTTCCATCCTCCCGTTCACTTCTCTTTGAAGTTTCATGATGGTTCGGAAATAAATGTGCCATTCTTTTGCCGGCCGGGAATTTTTTCCTCGGCGATTTTGTCGCCATGTTATTTTAATTGATACTTGAAAAATTTGTATGAAAGTCAAGTAGACTAGTGCACGACTGATAAAACCTCGCGAATATCAGTCGTGCTGTAGTCTACTTGACTTTCATAAATATTTTAAATCAATTTTGACTGATTACGATCTTCTCTGATCCAACGCTGTGCAAGACTTATCGTCCACGGTTTTTGCAAAGGTTTTAAAACCTCAACTTCACTAATGCTCGAAGTAATGCGTGACATTTACAGTCGCGTTACCTGCGCAGTAACGTTGCGCACAAACAATTAGCGCGAACGTCCTTAATTAAGCGCCAGTTAAGCTGTCAACCATTCAAGTTGGAACGACATGAACAGCGCTCGTCGCTTAAATTATTGCAAGAATAAAACTAAAATTTTAGACTGGTGAGAGTGAGCTAGCCAGCTTCAAATTTATGAATGACATCGGTACATGGAAATCGTTTCTGGGTAGCTGAGTTATGCAAATTCTTTCATGTTAAGAAGGCATAAAGTTGTGTTTTGATTTGTACCAACTGTAATGTTACTTAAAGCATCTAAATCCAGGATAATAAAAATACAAGTTTTAAGTTTTTTTTTGGGAATTTGAGAATATTTTTCTCCTCCCCGTTTTACAAACCCGTTCATTTAACTTATTTGTTTATCTGTTCGTCTGTTACTACGGTTGAAACAGCTTAGTTCTTCTACTTCTCAAAGATGAAGGAGTTTCGCCAATTGTTACAAAACGTACTTACTGTAGGTGTGATATGACGCAAAACCTTGGCTGCCACTGATAATATCTCCATTCACAGCAATGCTGTGCTTCAAGGTTCTTGGACACCTTTCCCGATAAAACCCGTACACAAGGAAGAAATACTTTGAACATGATCACTCTGATAAAATTGTGTGCTACCGAAAAACATGACCTCGATCAATTTGGCCGCGGAGAGAATGGGTTGGGATCGTTAGATCCCAACCCATTCTCTCCGTGGCCAAATTGAAATATTAGAATATTTCTTGTTTGGGTAGCCTGTGTATGAAACACAAGATGGCGCTCGAGTGGCACGAAATGCTATAAATATTTTTATTCCACATCAATGTTCACAGTGTGTCGTTGAAATGGAACTTCTGCATCAGTTGTGTGTAATTAACAAAGGTCGGAATCCGTGAGGAAAATTAATGGATATCGAGGTATGCAGGAATTAAACTTAAGCTTAACTCTTGCAATCGGCATTGAAAAAATAATGACATATTGTACAAAACTGGTGAGTATATTTCTACAAAAAAAAAAGGAAAACATTTGGGCTTGACTCAAGGTTGACTCGAGGTTGGCTCCTGGCTCGTGGTTGACTCGAGCTCGCGTTTGGCTAGGGAAATGATATAACTCTCTCTCAATGTGTCAAAGTTTTGTAACGCGAGAGCAAGGCTAAGCAGAGCTTATCAGTGACTCCCAAACTCTTATTCGTGCATTTCTCGTTTAGGCAAGGATAAATATCTTTCTTTCATTCAAAAATATAGGAGGTAAATTTAAAGATTGCAGGGAGTTATTGGGTCTACAATATCACGCGAGCTGGTGTAGACAAAACGTGGACCCCCCTTTCTGGACCCCCTTCTGGACCCCCTTCTGGACCCCTCTCTGGACCAGGGAAAAAAGGTGGAAAAGGATCGAAAATAACAAAATGAAATAAAATAACCGAACAACTGATATATAGTTTCGATCGCACGATACTGAATTACCTTCGATTTATCATCCAACTCGAAAAAGAGTCTTCATTAATTTCCGAGTTTTCATTTATATCTGCGAGAAACAGCACTTTTTCCCCAACAAAGTCGACTGTACAGGGGCACCCAACGAATCTGTTCCTAACTTTATCTGTTCCCCAGAGGAATCTTGCTGGCTGGCAAAAATACAGGTGTTCCGATGAGCTGGCTTGAAAGAGGTTTTGCCTGGGAATTACTGACTTTTTCTAGCATTTCAACCCGAGCTGGCTGTAGAAACTCTGAAGACTGAGAACGACAAACATAGGACGGCTGGTCAGAGTTATTGCGCTTGCGGAAAAACCCTGTGTCGGTTCAGCGCCCTGGTCGTTTGTTAAAAGCGCGCGGAGGGTCGCGCGGAGGTTCCACAGATCGACGATCATGGATTGTGCTGTTTTCCTCATTTACATGTAAGATTAATTTCCATTGTTATTTTATCTGTATGCTGAGATTCTCGTGATGTTCTTCTACACTGAATTGAAATGAACAGAGTGAATTTAACAGTATTAACTTGTATTTTCATTCACAGATTTCAGTTTCGACCAGAGTTTCGATGGTGTACAATGTGTTTGGTGTTAGCGTTTTCGGAGGTATAAGACTTCCTATTGTAGTTGTTTCAATGCTTTTTTTCGGTTATCTGTATTAGTCAAGTGCGTGATGATCTTTTACAGTTGAGGCGAATTGAGCCAACGAATTGTAAAAAATTGACAGCAGTACGTATTTTTCTTATTCGTGTAGGCAGCCACGGGATCAACCAGGTGCTTTCCTCAAACACAAGGTAAAAATCAAGAAAATTTTGCACTTATTTTACTTTAGTTTATTTCGTTAGAAAGACGATTTATTACTCTCGAGAACTCCTGCGAAGAGATCCTTTTGTAAGAACCTGTTGGCAGATATTTGGCATAATTATACAAAACCCTGTTTAGTGAACTAAAATCAAGCAGGTTCTATAATTATGTGAGTAACAGGGACCGAGTTAACTTGCAATAAACACTTTAACCAAGGAGTTTGACTTTGAGATCGCAAATATTTATTTTTCTGGCAATTAATATCTATATCTCCTACATAGAAATTAGGACCTTGTCAAGAACCCACTTTAAGCCTGCATCCAAGTATCCCTATTTTGCCAGACAAAAAATATATATATGTTCGTATATGCAGGCTTTTACTATTGTTTTTTTTCTCTCTGACTAAGGAAACTTTGTTGGTTTTGGTCAGACTGTGGTTTTAATTGTGAGAATGCTTCTGATGATCAGCTGTTTTGTATTGGGTTGAGTGCTTAATTAAGACATACTATTGTTCCTACAATGTATGATTGTGTCAGCAATAACTGTTGTCATCAACACATACATTGACAAAACAATTATTGTTATTGTGACCAACAGCACTAATTCTTTTTTACTTGGCAGATTGTTTACTTTTCCTTTTCAACAATCACAAGTTATCTTTAGTCATACTTTGTCTCTGTACAAAGCCAAACTGAGTTAGGCTTGTGAAGATGGGCATTCTTTGTTTGTTCATTCTGACGACCATCTCTCTTCCATCAGGTTGAGTTAGGCTTGTGACGATGACCATTCTTTGTTTGTTCATTCTTACGACCCTCTCTCTGCCATCAGGTTGAGTTAGGCTTGTGACGATGGCCATTCATTGTTTGTTCATTCTTACGACCATCTCTCTTCCATCAGGTTGAGTTAGGCTTGTGACGATGGCCATTCATTGTTTATTCATTCTTACGACCCTCTCTCTTCCATCAGGTTCAGTTAAGGCATTCATGGTTTGCA
>NC_090869.1:65657568-65672568 GCF_036669935.1 Montipora foliosa | reverse complement strand
TGGGGAACAGATAATGTGAGGAACAGATTCGTTGGGTGCGCCTGATTGTTAGGATCCGATTTAATACCCTTTTTAAAAACTGGAGTTACTTTGGCCGTTTTCCATTCGCTTGGGTATATATCCCAGTGAGGATGGACTTTAAGAATATGGCGGTAAGCGAAGGTGCGATAATACCGGCCGCCGTCTTTAACAGTTCACTCGGAATCTTTTCAAGACCAGTGGCTTTTTTATCGTCAATTTTCTTTAAAAGGTTTAATACCATGTCGATACTCGGAGTTTGCAGAGAGAACGATTTATCAGTGGTTTCCAGATAAACTTTAGGATTTACATCTGCACCGGGAATATCTTCTGCTAGTACTTGCGCAATATTTGTAAAGTGTTTGTTAATAGTTTCTGCTATATCAACTGGATTACTAACAATGTTATTGTCACCTTTGATCTCCAAGATGTTGGACGTCTTGCCGCTGTGACCGGAGGTTAGCTCGTTAATTAGGTTCCATGTTTTGCGCAAATTACCTTTATTAGTCTCCAGGTTGTCAGAAACGTAGTTTCTTTGCGAGCTTAATTGCTTAATTTAATTACTTCCGAGTATGGATTTGGTTTACTGGATTTTCTCCGTCCTTTTTGATTGGCCAAAGTAATTCCTTTGGTTTTGGTTTTACGACACTCAATTGAAACTTGCTCCATCAACTTTGCGATTTATAAATCGCAAAGTTCGTAATCTTGCGATTTATAAATCGCACCTAAATTGCAATTCGCACATTTGCGATTTATAAATCATACTTTGTGATTTATAAGTCACAAAGAGCGATTTATATAAATTTGATATAACCGCAAACTCATGAAATTCATGCCTGCGGGCTCGTGGTTCTATATTGAGTGAACGAGCTCAAAACCAAACCGGCGTACATGTTCTTATCGGCCGGTGTTGTCAATTTCTGCCTTCGGCCCGCGAGTAGAGCAGTTTGATTTTCGCTTTGTAACCATTGAGTTGCGAACAATTTAATTTAATTTTCAAAGAAAATTTGTTGCCTGCAAAGTACGCAATTCAACGATCAATTTGACCTATAATTAATGGCTGTATCTTGCAAAATAAAAATTCTACAAGTGAAGCAACTTTCATGTGCGAGAGAGTTTGATTGCCCATTACATGTTTAACACTGCAAAGTCTGAAAACGCTTTGGCGATTTTTTACTTGGCACTGATTTTATTCAACTTAATTACTGTATATTCCTGTTAAAATTGCGGCCGTTCAAAAATTACAGCAGTACTTTCCATTTTATTGCAAAACACGTCGACATTTACATTGTTGTTGGAGATACAAAGTGTGCAAGTTTTATTGTTATTGTATTATTGTTAGTTATATAAGCTGACTTGCAGTACTTTCGAATAAAAAAAATGACAACGTATTGTTGGGTATTTTGGAACTCTGATACAAATCTGAAAACTATGTATTATATTGTCAGTCTCGTTGGCACTAAGCGATAGCTATTACTGGTATGTAATATTATTTATTCTATGTTTTACTGCACTAGGGGTGAGTCTAAGGCCCAGTCCAAACGTCGAACTTTTCATGTACCGAACTTAAATCCCTAGCTATTTGGATCGACAAAAATTGTAAAGTTCACAGGGTTGATTCAAAGGTCGAACTTATCACTAATCACGATGTACAGTGCTTTCGCGAAAGAAGGGAATTGTGGGACGCAAAAATAAACTATACAAATACACGCACTTTATTCGGCACATGAGAAGTTCGACGTTTGAATCGAAGTCGCTCCACAGTAGATTTTCCCATGTAGACCACTCGAACTTAAGAGCAGTTCTCTGAGAAAGTCAAGCAAAGTTGGAAATGAAAATTTTTAACATCCCCTTCATTTTCTGTGTGGATGTAGGTTGTCTGGATGGATGAACGGAAACAACCATATTAGGGCCAGCTGACGTATCGTTGCCGTGGCAACCGCCATTGATCATGACACCCTTTGAGCAGGAATTTTACTATCAAATAGTTAACATATATATGTCCGCTTCTCGGATAGATGTGAGCCAATTCTAATGAGATTCCACCAGACAGTAGGGCTTTGCTTCTAATTACTAAAGGATGCTGTGAAGTATTTTGACTTCTAGGAACAAGAAGAAAATACTTGCACTATTATGTTACCTGTCGGCCATTTTGAAAACCGCAAAAACGAGCACAACCTTTTTCTCATTTTCTAGCAAAGTGTTCTTTTCCGGGTCACCACGTTTGCAGGAGGGATAATAAAGTTATTATAGTCCCTAAATATTGGAAAACTAGTTTGGGGAAAATTATAGTTTGCCACAAATTTGATGAAAATTAGAAATATTTGAAAATTGACCAAGTTCAGACTTGAATTGTTTCGCTCCTAAATGGTTTAGAGATATTGTTTAAGCTCCGACAATATTTTAAGTATCCTATCTGTAAAGTGCCATGGATTTATGAAGCTTTAGATACGCTTAGTTTGATAATATTCAACTAAAGGAAAAGCCTATACCATGCAAGTTTTTGTAATTTGTACATTTTAATCGCTTCCGTTTCCCCTTCGTTCGTTCCATTTTCTCGACCAAATTTAAATGTTAAACAACAGATCCAGATAATGGTGCATTCAAGCCGCATACACATCACGAATATAACACGCTTGACATTGTGGTGCACTGAAATCCATCTATGTAAACTGTGCCCCGTTTACTGGGAATAACACTTTGATGAACGATACTATTACTATTTTACCTTACTATTTTATTCTTCTTGCGTATTCACTCAGTTACAACGGGTGTGTAAAGAGCTACTCTGAAAACTCTAAGCAAAGTTCTAGTTAATATACCGCATTCCCTAACATTGTGATTGGCCGAGCACTTAAGGTTATTCCGGCAAGGTTGTGTCAATCATGGAGCGATGATTATCTGGAAATAATAAAATTTATGCCTGTTTATCTCGAGACCACATATCAATCATAATTTCATAACTAAAAAGATGTATTGTCTCTTGATGATACAGTGACTGCCAAACACTAAACACAAAGCCTCCGACAAACTCCCCAATGCAGCATTGGGTGCAAGGGTGCATCCATTTAGGAGACTGAAACGATTCTAAACTAAAATTGAAGTTCACTATAGATAGTTTTCACTGTCACGCAATAAAAAAATAAATCGAAAACCATCCAGTGGAAAAAGTTAAGAACTCGTGATGTTGTAGAAGATAAATGAAGAAGACACTTCTCTAAGTTTTAGGCCTGTGCGTTTCCCCAAACTTCAGATATTCGTCGAAATGTTTCGCAGAAATTTACAGAGCCTAGTATGAAAACGCCATGTTGGTGAACATCTGTGGTGCACCAATATGGCGGCCGGAAAATAGTGTCAACATCTGTTACTTACTTTGGCTATCTAGGCGAGTGATCATCTGTACTGAACAAACAGCTATTTACCTAAGCACTTTTCCTAATGCTTTGAATTCTAAAAAGGCTCAAAACCATGAGATAAATATATATTTCTCAAAAAACTCGATCGTCGCCTCGCGTCACGCACCGCTATAACTCAGAAATTCAAAATGCTCTGGTTTCCAAACGAAGCACGCTATTGAGCTTTAAAATAGCAAATGGATACAAATTTACCGCCTCTTATGCCTGATGAGGATAAAAACTTTCGTGGCTCTTTAGTTTTAAATTTTCGAAAATGATGACGTCACGTGAAAACGATCCTCAGTTCTGGGTTCTGCTCAACAGGGAATAATAATTCGATCATTGTTCATCATCAGCAAGGTCTAGCAGCAACTGAAGCATCGCGTCTTGGCCTGAACGTTGGCGGATGATGCCGTCTTTGCCAGGGCAGAGCTCATTTACTATCGCCAACGGCCAACTTCCTCGATTCTTGTCTTCTTTCTTCACAATAACAGCATCTCCTGCTTTTGGTCGAAATTTAGTCGCCTTGTTTGTAAGGTTGTGTTGTTCCCTCAAAGCTGTCACGTATTCTCTCTGCCACCGTCCCCAGAGATTGTCCTTGCAGTTTATGAGGAATTTAGCACGTTGGCAGACGTGCTAAATTATAGTAAGATGGCATTCAAGAACACCTTCTAGTAGGAAGGGTGACGGGGCGAACTCGAAGAGCACTCTTGTGAATCGGTAGGTCTGTACATCGGATTCTAAGTCAGCCTGCCAGTGAAAACGTAGGAAGTCTCTTTCACTTTCGTGGATTCGAATTTGCAAGAAGGCTTTCTTAATGTCTCCCGCTAACACTACTGGGTATAGTCTCTCAGCTGAATGGGCCTTATCACGGTTTTCGACGCCATCTTGACGGGTAGGCAAAGCGGTCAGAAATTACAGTGTTTGTATGGGAATCCGATTGCAAATAACTTCTTCCAAAATTGAATTTTTCACAATTTCTGAATCGCAACGTTAAAATACTAGGTAGAAGATTGTATTCACCAAGTTTGAAGGATGTAGCTTGGCTAGAAGACGCTCAGTTAATCTTTTGAATTTTCCACATATTTGTCTGTAAATTTGGCTGGGTAGACAAACGTCCAGACGCGGTTCGCGGGGAAAAAATTTAAAGACAAATGTATGGAAAATTAAAAAAAATTAGCTCAGGGACCTACAGGAGAGCTAGATCCTTCAAACTTGCTGAATACAATCTTCTACCTAGTATTTTAACGTTGCGATTCAGAAATTGTGAAAAATTCAATTTTGGAAGAAGTTATTTGCTATCGGATTCCCATACAAACACTGTAATTTCTGACCGCTTTGCCTACCCGTCAAGATGGCGTCGAAAACCGTGATAAGGCCTATTAGGACGTCCAATGATTTGTTTTGCAGTGCCGGTCCTGGGTGCAGGCAATCATTAAGTGACGGTGAATCGGGTGTCGCTCTGGCTGAAGCGTCACACACGATTCGCATCTTTGTATTTTCGGCAGAATTGCGTATCACGCTTTTGTGAGGGATGTAAAACTCTTTCTGTGACTGTGATGCCTTTTCGATAACACCTTCTGCCAGCTGTTCTTAGATTATAGCATCATACTGAGCGGTCAATCCTTCGCGTTGTAGTTTCTTGTTGAGGCTCTTGAGCCGTTTTAAGCTTTCTTCCTTGTTTGAAGGTAGTCCTTTGTGGTTGGCTTTCCACGGGAGAGTGGTCTCGTACCAGCCCTCTGGCGAGCCCGTCAATCTCTCCTTGAATTCATCAAACACCGATGACTGATCATGATCTGGCGTGTCACGCAAGCCCAGGACGTCCAACCTGCACAAATCTTCAACGTCGGTTTGACTCGTTTGGGTCAGAAGCATGATATTTTTGTCAAACTCTTTTCCCGGAAACATTAGAAACCATCCGAACTTGGTCAGTTCAGCGATCGGGTCATTATCTTGTCCGATTCTCGGTCTGGTTTCTGTTTTGATTCATACGTACTCTCCCCACTGCTTAAGACTACGTGCACCGGAAGTCTGGCTTTTGTGTCCTCGTCGTGAACGTAAACGCCTCTCAGATGGGGTTTTTTGTTGATAAGTTCGCGATAATTGGGATTGTCAATCGACAACAGTTCTGACTTGTTACTTTCACGGAAAGTGTGAATTGGTGGTTGACAGATTGGAAACTTAAATCGTATTCTTCTAGGGTTGCGACCTTGGTTGACATTAACATATCAATTGATCTTGTTTGAGTGGCAATAGGCTTCAAACGAACGAACGAACGAACGAAGAAGATCTATCAACTTTGCCGACACATATGAACTACCCGCTCCAGAGTCGATTAATTGTCGGCATTTTATTTCGTTGACTCGGCTCCGCTACGATAACAGGAAACGGACCCTCTCCGATTTGGTTTGTCGTCAAGGCAACCCCTCTTGTGACTGTCGTCGAGTTGTTAGCGTCGCTAGCGGGATGTACTGCGTCACGGATCGACTTGTGATGGCGTTTGTGACAGATTTGGCAATCTGACCTGCTAGGACAATTGGATGCGCGGTGATTTCCGGACGTTCAATTAAAACACAATCGCTTGTTAAGAAGAATTTGTCTGCGATCTGACAGGCTCGTGACCTTTGTACATTCGATCGGCCGGTGACCTTCGCCAAAATACACACACATACGCGGTCTCAGATCTTCACGTTGCATATGATAAATTCTGGTCGGGCGCAGATTCCTTTTTGCTGATAGTTCTTGTTCGCGCTCGTTTCATGCTGTTGTATCTACTGGGTCTCTTCTTACCCACAATCGAATAGCTTCTCTTCACAAAATCCCAACTCTCTCAGTCTGGGTCGGTTTGCACGAGGCAACTTGTCAAGCGTCATCAACACCGCCCCGTTAACCTGCTCGAGTATCTTATTCGTGCCTCATCAGTTTTCGGTCGATTTTATGTCCAAGAAAGCAGATAAATTGCAGAAAATTTTAGTTTCGCATCCAAAAATTTGTAATCAACGCTAAAATGACCAAATTTTGCCTGGAAAACATATTTTAAAAAAGACAACCACACTTTTGAATTTTCGGAACATGATTCGATGTTTCAAACATCATCTCCAGCCATAGAGAGTGTAACATTAAAATTTTTTTACAAGATAATTCGTATGTATATATAACTATCAATACAATGATTCTTTGTAGATTAAATGTTCGTTACAAGTACGTAAAATTCAAACGAACCAACAATATTATAGAGAACACAACTGACATAACGGTAAAAGTTTAAAAGTGTAATGCTAAACTGACATGATCTACTTGTTTGTTGAGTTCGGGTTTCAACCGCTCAATATGGAAGCTCTCCTTGATTTTGAGTTGATAGAAAGAAGTAGCATTATCAATAATTTTGAAGCAAGAAACATCACAATTATCGTGACAATTTTTAGAAGAACTGAGATGCTTGAAAATATGAGAATTTTTGTCCCGGAAAAGGTGCTCATTTACACGTGTGTAGAAATGCCTGTTGGTTTCACCAACGTAGCGAGCACCACAGCCCGCACAAGTAAATTTGTATACAACACGTGATTTGAGAGAATCCGGAGTGAAATCCTTTGGACTAAAAATGTTGCACAGTTTGAATGGAGAGAAAATTACTTTAACATTTAAATCCTTGCAATACTTGTTAATAATAGATGAAATTTTCTTTCTGGTATAAGTTGAATAGAAACCGATGTAAGGTAGTTTGTAAAAATGGTAGTTGGATACATCATGTTTAGGGGCTTCTTTTGTAGTAACATTTCTAAGATAACCTTGAACGGACTTGTCAATTAGCCAACTGGGAAACATATTACGTTTCAAAATAGTAGTTAGAGTATTGATATCGTTTTGAAAACCCTGAGTAGTGTTGTTAATTTTATATGCCCTGTCGATGAGAGTTTTAATTAATTAACCCTAATTTGTACTGAAAGGGAGTAAAACTGAAATAATTTGTAAGTAGACCAGTGTAAGTCTTTTTTCGAAAAACAGAAGTGATACAAGAACATTCATTGTTACTTGATCTCTGCTTGGATAACAATACATCTAAGAAAGGCAGTTTGCCATCTGTTTCTGTTTCCATTGTAAACTTAATGTTGGGATGGCATTTGTTAAGGTATTGAACAAACATATCTGCATCATGAGAATTTTGAAAACAACAAATAATGTCATCTACGTATCTGCGATAATATAATACTTGGGTACCGGTGTATTTTTCCAACCAAAGTCTTTCATAGTGACCCATGAAGAAATTGGCTAATACAGGGGCTAAAGGTGAACCCATTGCCACTCCATCTATTTGATCGTAAAAGCAACCATTGAATAAAAAATGAGTGTGGCTAGTAGCAAAATTGAAGAGTTGTTTAAGAGTTGTTTAAGATAAGGCTAGTGACATCATAGGAAACTAGAAACTTGTCGCTGAAATCAAACTGTTGAATCTCTTGGACAAAAGAAAACGTATCTGTAGCACAAAACTCTGAGGATATGTGGGGTTTAAGCAAAGAACAAAGATACTTAGCTAAGTTGTAATTGTAAGTGCCTATAGATGACACAATGGGTCAGCGACAAGTTTTTAGTTTCCTATGATGTCACTAGCCTTTTTACTAATATCCCTTTATCTGAGACGATTGATTTAGCTGTCAACGCCATAATTGATGGTAACATGAATCCTGACCTAAAACTAAGTAAAGTTCATCTTAAACAACTCTTCAATTTTGCTACTAGCCACACTCATTTTTTATTCAATGGTTGCTTTTACGATCAAATAGATGGAGTGGCAATGGGTTCACCTTTAGCCCCTGTATTAGCCAATTTCTTCATGGGTCACTATGAAAGACTTTGGTTGGAAAAATACACCGGTACCCAAGTATTATATTATCGCAGATACGTAGATGACATTATTTGTTGTTTTCAAAATCGTCATGATGCAGATATGTTTTTTCAATACCTTAACAAATGCCATCCCAACATTAAGTTTACAATGGAAACAGAAACAGATGGCAAACTGCCTTTCTTAGATGTATTGTTATCCAAGCAGAGATCAAGTAACAATGAATGTTCTTGTATCACTTCTGTTTTTCGAAAAAAGACTTACACTGGTCTACTTACAAATTATTTCAGTTTTACTCCCTTTCAGTACAAATTAGGGTTAATTAAAACTCTCATCGACAGGGCATATAAAATTAACAACACTACTCAGGGTTTTCAAAACGATATCAATACTCTAACTACTATTTTGAAACGTAATATGTTTCCCAGTTGGCTAATTGACAAGTCCGTTCAAGGTTATCTTAGAAATGTTACTACAAAAGAAGCCCCTAAACATGATGTATCCAACTACCATTTTTACAAACTACCTTACATCGGTTTCTATTCAACTTATACCAGAAAGAAAATTTCATCTATTATTAACAAGTATTGCAAGGATTTAAATGTTAAAGTAATTTTCTCTCCATTCAAACTGTGCAACATTTTTAGTCCAAAGGATTTCATTCCGGATTCTCTCAAATCACGTGTTGTATACAAATTTACTTGTGCGGGCTGCGGTGCTCGCTACGTTGGTGAAACCAACAGGCATTTCTACACACGTGTAAATGAGCACCTTTTCCGGGACAAAAATTCTCATATTTTCAAGCATCTTAGTTCTTCTAAAAATTGTCACGATAATTGTGATGTTTCTTGCTTCAAAATTATTGATAATGCTACTTCTTTCTATCAACTCAAAATCAAGGAGAGCTTCCATATTGAGCGGTTGAAACCCGAACTCAACAAACAAGTAGATCATGTCAGTTTAGCATTACACTTTTAAACTTTTACCGTTATGTCAGTTGTGTTCTCTATAATATTGTTGGTTCGTTTGAATTTTACGTACTTGTAACGAACATTTAATCTACAAAGAATCATTGTATTGATAGTTATATATACATACGAATTATCTTGTAAAAAAATTTTAATGTTACACTCTCTATGGCTGAAGATGATGTTTGAAACATCGAAACATGTTCCGAAAATTCAAAAGTGTGGTTGTCTTTTTTAAAATATTAGTAACACTTGTGCTATCCAGACCATTTGGAAAACATATTTTACTGTTATTTTTCTTAAATTTTTTCGTTCAACTTTTGCTTTTATAAATTGTTTCAGTTGTCTGTAAATAAGTTATATGCTGCTGGAAAGCTTATTTTCTTAGCTTTAAAATGATGTATTTTTCCCCCTAACTTTAAATATTTTTTGAGAAAAAAAACATTTTTTGGCGATGGCTGATTTACCGTGGTTTTCTCGCGGTTGGGAAAGTAGGAAAAAGAGTTAAAAGATGCAGAAAAAATGTTTGCCCAAATTCGTCCCAGACGAATCATGCGTCTCTAGTATAAAAACGGCCAATATGACTTTCCCCAAGTTAGTCTCTAATATTTAAGAACTATAATAACCGCATAATCTCTGTTGCAAATTCAGTTACGGAATAAAGAATACTTCGGGAGAAAATGCGAAAAATGATGCGCTCGTTTTTACCGTTTTCCAAAATGACCGACACCAAACATATTAAAGCCAACATTTTTTCCTTATTCATAAAAGTCAAAGCAGTTTTGAAATATCCTTTAGTAATTAGAGGCATAGGTCTCCTCTCTGGCGGAATTTCATTACAACTGACTCACATCTTTGTGCGAGGTAGACACACATATTATGTTGCCAATTTTGAGGGTCAAGACATAGGCTTGTGGCTGTCATGATTAATGACAGTTACCATGGCAACGGTAACTCAGCTGACCGAAATATGGTTGTTTTAGATCATCCTCCCAGATAACATATCTTCACACAAAAAAGGGGGAGTGTAAGATTTCCATTTCCAACTTCGCTTGACTTTCGCAGAGACCTGCTCTTAATTCTTGGGTAGATCCAAATTAGATGGGTCCAACTTAATTGATTCAAACGTCGATCTTTTCATGTACTTGATTAAATGAATTCGCCTTCGTTGCATTTGAGCAGCCCAGTCAAAATGATTTGTAGTAGTAGGCAAGCTGGCTATAGTAATAGGCAGCAGAGGCCAAAGGATTTGCATGCTAGGGGGGTGCGGGGGCATGATCCCCCGGAAAATTCTGAAAATATTGGCTTCAAATGGTTGAATCTGGTGCATTTTAGGGTAAACTGAGCCCCTAAAACAGTAACAAAGAGTCACACAAAACTGAAGTTATATTCCGCCAGAAGCATTATTAGAAAAAAAGGATAACTATAGTACAAGCAAGTACTTGTTATTAACTATGTAAGTGAGAAAAAAATTAAAATTTCAATCGATTTCAATTAAACGACAGTTCTCAATTTACAATGAATGTTTCGACATACTCATGTCATCTTCAGTTGCAAATGAGCTTTTTTAACGGTTGTACACTTGAATTTATATTAAGGTACGTTACAAAATTACGTGTCAGAACTTGCGTACAATTTGAATATGACGTATGAAATGCGCAGGAAACAAAAATAGCGCACATAGCAATAAAATAAAGGACAAAAGAACAGCGTAATTAAAAAGAAAGAGACAAATCTAAATGCCTCAACTGCTGATTAAGGATGGGATTTTCCCACTTAATGTGCAATGCCTCTTTGATCTTAATTTGGAATTTTGAGGCGACAGAATCGAGGATCGTGAAACATTCTGTATTACAAGAGTCATGACAGGCCTTAGCTGACTGCAGGTGTCTGTAAACTTGCGAAGACTTGTCCGACAAGAGATGCTCATGAGCACGTGTACAAAGGTGGCGAGTGGTCTCGCCAATGTAGCTGGCATTACAGCCAGCACACGAGAATTTATAAACAACACACGAACGTAGACCTTGCGGTACTGAATCTTTCACGCTGAACATGTTTTCTAAGTTTAAACGTACTAAAGACCAACTTAACATCTACATCAGCTTTACAATAATGTTTGAGTAGTTGTCCTAACTTAGTCTGGGCGATTTCAGAAAACCGGCCAACATAAGGGATGGATGAGGCGTCCCGCCCAGTCAGAGAAGGATTCATTTTCTTAGAAAGATACCTGTGAATAATCTTGTCGATGACCCACGACGGAAAAGATTTTTCCGTAGTAAGAAAATAAGCTTCTTGACGTCCAGATGAAAACGAACCCAGGAATTATTGGAGTATGTCGAAACATGTATTGTAAATTGAAAACTGTCCTTTCTTTTTTGAGAGTTATTGTTACTCTGCTATCTTTACGTCTGTTTGGAAATATATTATCTCAATGTAAAGCTATGGGTTTCCGAGGCTACATACCTGATACCGTACGAAAAAATTTAGGAATTTGCGGAGACCCTGCGCCAACGTCACCAGATCGTTTAGATGCCATTTTGTTTGTACTTGCAACAACCGTGAACGGCAGAAGCGATCGTGTGCTTCACCTTAGAACTAGAAGAGACCTTATAGCCTGAGAAGCGATGAAGGCTAGCAGTCAGAGCAGTGTGCAGTCGAAACGTGGTAATTAAAGGGACAACATAGAGAAAGAAATATAATGAAAATATAATGATGAAAAACAACTCGAAACAACCTCGTCCTGAATACAAGTCCAACAAGTGTGAAGTAAGCGGCAGATATTTCGACCGGCACATTTTGACTGGACTGAAAAGTTCGACGTTTCAGTGAACTGGGCCTTAAAGGTTTTACACGGGAGGCTTCGCCTTCCATTTCCTCGATGCAAACAGAAAGGGTGCGGATGAAAAATGCATTTTGCCATGAAATCGCTTACCGGCTGGAAGCGCAGCGGAGATAAGTATGGCAGCAACGAACCACAGCTTCATCTTGAAGAGCTTGATGTTTCCTTGAGAGTAAAAAGTTGCAAAGTGGAGGCGCTGTCTCAAAGTGTCGAAGAGGTGGCTGCAACCTTACGCTCTTCAAACACACCCTTTGTAAATATGTATATTGCTGTCAGCCAGTCTTAGCAACTAGGCAACAATGAACAATTGTTTGTGTCCCTTGTTCTAAAGTCCAGAACGACCCTCGGGACGGTGATAAATGCCACGGTTTTGCACGTGATCAGAGCGTGGCTGAGGCTGGTGGTGCTAGTTCTTGAAAATTGCCGGTTTTCTCTGTCACACCATCATCGAAACCATTCAAAAAATAAAGCCAAGAATCAAAGAGATAAAAGAAGATGAATTTTCAAACAGTCTCACAAAGGTTCAGGTCTGTGCGATGTTTCGTGCGGGAGATATTGGAAGAAATGTTTTACTCGAATTTATAAGGCTTTGTATGGAGACAGCCAGTAGTCGTCTTCTGAGGGCTCATAAACATCTATGTTAGTACTTATTCTCATACAAGGACTGTTCATATTGCAAAATCTCTGCGGATAAGTCACTTTTTTAACCTACGTGATAGCATTGTCGACCACAATTTTAATATCGTGTCACGCAAAAGCTTAGAAATTCAACCTTGCTTTATCACAAGACGAAAAACCCTATCAAACTGAAAATTTGTGAGAAGACAATTCTTCAGCTGTTCTAATAACTAACCAAAGTAAATTCTCAAAAGGATTGATAATCCCTTGCTTTCGAGTTTTGATGACGTCACGTGAAAACCAACACCAAGACCAAGAGCCTGTGGCTAACAGAGAAAGGAAGAAAAAAGCTCCATTTTTAATTTCTAGAGGAACAGAATCGAAAACCTAGTGGAGCGGAAGGTTCATAGGTACATCTACAGTGTTAAAAACATGCAAGTATTTATGGTTTTACAGGTGTACTGTTTATGTTTATCTGGAGGTCGTCCCGGAAATATTATATAAGGGAGCTTAAGCAAGGACGACGGCGACGGCTACGAGAACGCCACATAACAATAGGTTTAATTAGCAAAAACAATGCTTCTTCACGCCCTGCACGGGCGTTTTACATTTTGATACATTTCTTTGCCGTTCTCATCTTGACAACGACGTGAAATGATCAAATTTGAGGTTGTGTGGAGGACGAGAGCACCCGACGATGACTTTTCAATTTTCTCTCTTAATATCCACATCGTTCTCACCAATTTTCTTCTTGGAATGTGGACTCGCATTTTCCATGCCGAGCGACTTAAAGAATGATCACAAAATTATGGCAGGAACGGGAAGTAATATCTTCAGACAACGTTCTCGTAGCCGTCGTCGTCGCCCTTGCTTAAGGTCCCTAATTATTGAGCGTATAGTCACTAAAACATGAAACGACCGAAAACCACCAAAAATCAACCTCAAAAACATCTACAACCACTCAAAAACAATCGAATAGTTTCTAATATCAATGATATTGCAAGTTTAAAATTAATTTATACTATTTTAACAAAGCTGCACTGATTCATATGATCACAAGAGTCCTGGTGGACATTTTTTTACAAATATATAACAAATTTTAAAAATACTCATCTAACTTTTTATAGGACATAATTCCCTATTTTATTACGTTTAGTGGTGTTGTGTAAACCACAAGAATTTGAATGGAAAGTTCTGACACATCTTCGTAGGTAGTAGCCAAAACGCGGGGCCGGGGCCGGGGTCGGGGTCGGGGTGTCTTTTTTTCCCCAATTTGGTTTGTTTCAATTTTTGTCGTTATTCTTCTCTACTATTATTTTCGAATGACCGGCATCTGTCCTTCATTTATGGTGGAAATTAGTTAAAAAATTAAGGAACCTACGGAAAGCTACGAAAGGTCTTAAATTAAGGGACATCTCAGATTTTTTCTAAATCGGACTTGTTTTTTTGTGTTAATTGTAAAATCGAAGTTGGTTTTTGCGAGCATCTAGCTTTTTCTTTCCAAAAATCGGAGTTTGTTTTTCGAAATTAAGAGAATTTCCGAAATTGCTGAAATTGGAGTTTATGGAATATACGCCAACTGCCAGAGACACCGAAGACTCACTGAGCTCCACACTTTAAAAACAGAATCACAGTTCCACGATGATCGTCAAACAGTCACACAACGTTCTCATTTGCTTGTTTGTTTGTGCTGTTGTCTGACTGTACTACAAACGGTTTGTAGTAAATAAAGTCAGAGTCGCACAGGAAATTGTCAGCCAATTCTATTCGGACGTCAAGGGATTGAATTCAGTTTTACAATAAAAAACACTACAACATTGAGATCAATTTTGCGAAAATAAGCAAATTAATGAGAACATTGCGGGACGATCATCATGGAACTGTGTCCACATTTTGTTTTGTTTTAATTGTATTGCGGAGAAGGTTTTTACAAAATAAACATTAAAATGGGGAACCCAGCGAGTCTTCAGTGTCTGTAGGGGTTAGCATATATTCCCTGCAAAAACTCCCATTTGGCAAAAACAGACAAAAATGTCCCTTTCGTAGCTTCCGTATCTTCTTATTGTTTTGACTTATTTCACTACCATAAATGCCTTCATTTATGGTAGTGAAATAAGATGCCTAACATTCGAAAATTACAGTACAGGAGAACAACGACAAAAATGTTTTTAAACAAAAGAATTTGGAAAGAAAAGACACCCCGACCCCGACCCCGACCCCAGGCCAGCGTTTATGCTACTCCATATCTTGGTAACACACCAACAGAACCATGTAGAAGATAGGAAAGGTTACGTTTATACAAACGTTGGCCGTGTAGCA
>NC_090869.1:65627568-65655068 GCF_036669935.1 Montipora foliosa | reverse complement strand
CACTTTCAGGTTCCACTTCCAGCTGTATGCTATGTCGAAACCTTGGACGACCATCCAAATCGAACATGGCGGATCGAAAAACTCACGGCGAAAAAGGAGAAGTTGAATACGTCAACAAAGCAATTGCGTAGCCAGCAAAGTATTTCGATTAAGGGAGGAAAACAGGGGAAGAAACACACCGCAACCCCTCCTCCGCCATGAATCGAAACCTTTCTGTTGTTCGGATTTTGGATCAAAAGCTTTGAGCATGACACAACTATAAAAAACCTCAACTTGGGAAACTGAAGGCTCAAGAAAAGGAAGAGACGAGCGCGTAGAGCTCTAAACCGTGAAAAGGGCTATACAGTCGTACAAACGGCACTTGATTGACAGAGAGGGAGAGGAACTATCCCTTTTATAGGCAGTGTCCTTGTTTAAAGAAGCCATAAGTGTCAAAGTGTGCTTACGATTGGGAAATCGGCATTTAAATCTTAAAATCCAGATCTTCGGATTTCTAATCGAACACAAAATCTGAAAACGAATTTTGTCGCAGATTCACTAATTGGAAATCCATGTCGGGTAAGGATTTCAATTAACAAAATCCGTCGCGAAATCCGTTTTCGGATTTTGTGTTCGATTGGAAATCCGAAGACCTGGATTTTAAGATCTAAATCCGGATTTACAATAATTCTACATTGTTTTACATACAAGAGTACTGTTTGAAGCCATATGGAACTATTTTTGACAAAGGAGGAACGCGTGCATCTCGGCAATGAGAATGGAGAAAAGGCATTATAGGCGCAAGAAACAATTTAACATAAGTATTAAATTAAAATTAATAAAACATTTTTTACAAAGTGATTTTTAAGAGCGACTTTAATAATAATAATAAGATAATGATAATGATAATGATAATGATAATGATAATAATAATAATAATAATACTGAATTTTTGTAAATGGATCTCAATAATCTCTTCTCATGATCAAACACTACTAATTCAAACTAAAAGGTATTTTTGCGCAGTTTTATGCATATGCAGGAAGCAGATCTCAACAAGTGTTATTAAAACCCAAAAAGAAATTTGAGTGTTAAAAATACCATGGTTGTAATCAGGCATGATTTAAAACGAAATTGCAGCGTTGACACTGATTAACACACAGTCACGCGTTAGTCACCTACTTGCCTATTTTACCATCGTGAGTCACATTTGCATACGTAACTGATGAAGGTCACCGAAGTGATCGAGACGTTTTAACATTTTTAAAAACTTTTAAAAAAGTTAAAACGCTGCAATTTCGTTTTAAATTTGAGGATAAACAAGCATTTTTCAAAGATAATTAATCAATAATATTAGCAAAAAACTTTAAAATACAAAACAATTCATGGCGTTCCTTTCCAAATGAAAGCCTAAATTTATCTCTGAAAAATGCATGGTTGGCCCCAATTTTGTTTTTGGATACCAAGAGCACTTGCTAAGTTCTGCCTCCTCTGCATAAATTTGAACCGCGCAAAAATATCCCTGCATTAGTAAGCACTGCCGATAGGAAATCAGAGTATCTGGAGTGCGCAGAATGTATGCGCAATAACAATAGTAGACACCATCCTTAACACCTCCTGGTGCAAAATCTTGTCTGCAATCAACAAGTGCTTTCCAGCTCGCTTTACTTACAGTCTCAGTGAAACGCATCTCGATCATGTCAAAAGTCGTTGATACCTTGGTGTCACATGTACCTCCTAGCTGAGATGGTCTGCTCATATAAACAACATTGTCAATATATATATATAAAACGCACAGAACCTCGAGGGTTGCCCGCCGTATACTGAAGCCTTGTAATGCTACATTTAAATCTGGAGCTTACCTAACTCTAGTCAGACTACAACTTGAGTATGCCTCAACTGCACGGAGTCCATACGAAAACAAGTCAGTCAACAAGTTGTCTAAGGTAGTACCTCTTGTTGAACACTATATTTCATTGGCTGTATAGTGTCGTACTTCCTATTGTCTTCTGTGCTAATTCCATTGTTATCTTTGTTCATTCTGTATTGTTCTTTTGGCCAATCTTGAAGCCTGTTCAATGACGTACGACACGACCCAACAAGTTGGAACACGTACAGAGAAATGCTGCACGTCTTGTTACGTTTTGTTACTAAGAACCAATTATCATCAATATCATTGGAAGAGAAATTAGTGTTAATGAAAGAAGGAGGAGTGGATGTATTGTTGATCAGGTGATGATGGAAAAATATAAAGCCTAATTTACACTAGCAAGTTTTCCTTGACAAGTTTTCCTTGGCAGTGTAAATGGAAAAATATGACAAGTTTTTCCTTGACAAGTGTCCTTGTTCAAAAACTAGCATGCTAGTTTTTGAACAAGGACACTTGTCAAGGACGAAATTTGCTAGTGTAAATTACTTGTCAAGTGCACTTGTAAAGGAAAACTTGTCATATTTTCCAGTTACACTACCAAGGAAAACTTGTAATTATAAAGGAAAAACTTGTCAAGTAAAACTTGCAAGTGCGTGCAGTCGGCAAGTTTTCCTTGACAAGTGGGGTTGTCAAGGAAAACGTGCTACTGTAAATGAGGCTTAAATGTCAAAACAGCTTGGGAGATTTGGGAGGGTAGACATGTGTATCAAAAAACACTTACCTTGAGAAATGTCAAGGTGAAAACTGTGATAAATAGAGAGTATGACTGCAACCTTTCTCACGCCCGACGAACTTCTTAATGAAACCACAGGCTCCCCAAGGTCAGTGTGAGAGAAAGCCAACATGGCCGACAAAAATAATATGATTTGTATGGGAATCCCGATAAAAGGCTTAAGGAGATAATTACATTAAAAAGCCTTAGTTATTGCCATTGTGGGTAGCTCCCTTCCTGTGTGGTTATTTTCCAGATCCAATATAACCTGGGATAAGGCGTACTTTTCTTTAAACTGGGCGGAAAAGATACGCCTGATCATAGTTAGTAGAGGAGACTAGTCTCCTCTACTTGGCCTGATACAATTTCTTAACGAGTTGTCTGCCGCCCACTTGTCAAGAGTGATGTTATCATGTGTCATGCTATAAATGTGAGCCAAGCAGATTTTACCGGAAATTACCTGCAAGTTGCGATTCAAGGAAAGACGCGACGAAAACAAAATAGAACTCTTGCTGGAATGTCTGCGAAGTCAGCCTTTATCAAATGCAAATCCCGCTTGAGTTGGTACGGTTTCCCTGTTCAAACCATCAAGGAGCAAAGAATTTCATAGTAAAATTGGAGAAAAAGCCGAATACTTCATGCTATCATCAAGCGCAATCAACAGTACAATGAACTTTATTTCAACTCGATTATTTGAGGTGGCAATAAAAGATGCTAATATCACTCTGTAATATGAGGAAAATGTCTACAATCATGCAGTTTTCCAGCTACTCAACTATCATTTTGTGAAAAGTATGTTCCGTAAACAATGTCGAATTTCTCTGTCAAGCTCGGCTGATTCCCCAAATGTGACTGCTTACTTTCAATTCGTAATAATCAAAAACAAGTAAAAACACTTGATCAGAAACCATCTGCAGGGTCTTCAGTAAGTGTTATTTCTTTTGAATTATCAAATAATATATTTATTTTTTGTTAAATTTTGCTGAGTCTGTTTGTAGCCGGATAAATCCAAACTTTGTGATTATTTCGGCACAGTCCCCTAAAAGTTCTACATTTTGAGCGCAAGTGGCAACCGACCTTTTTGCAATTCTGTAACCAATCGGAGCGAGGCTCCAAGAGCTCTATTGTTTTTCGGCCAATCAGAGTAAAACCCAGATTCTGGACTTCCGGCAGACGAATCGTTATCAGGCGTACCTTTTACGTCCTGTCTAAAGAAAAGTACGCATGATCGTGTGATGTCACAAATAAGACGCATCTCAAACAGAGGAATTTGGTTCAACTCATCTGTAGTCATCGCCAGTTATGCTGTTTCAACTGAAGATTGCAGTGTAAGTCAAGAAAAGTGGCAGGAGGAAATTCAACCAGATGTTAGAGAAAAACCTTTAAATCCTACTGTTATCAGTACTTTCTTGCGGGGGTTTTTGTTGTACAACGCAAAGAATATCATTACGAACGTTGGTGTGAGGCCACCATTTTGGAATCGCAACAAGTGTAAGACTGGGACGAGTTCAACATACAAGGTGGTAGCCTGGGACCACACTCGGCAGTTCGGGTTACATCCTCGGCAACCAAGTTTCTCCCTCAATTGAAGGATTATTCTTAATTGTCAATTTCTTCCAATAGTCCATTACCGAGTTGCTGCATGCCTCAGTTTCAACTCGAGTGCGGGTGCACAACCATTCAAATGGAAATGAGTTGGGTATTCTTATTCAAATCAAACTCATTTCCCTTACAATAGTTGAGCACCAAGATTCACTTCGAAACCGAGACAAACAGCAACTCGGAAATGGCCCATTAGCTCCCATTGAAGTATTATCGTTCATTT
Source organism: Montipora foliosa (assembly GCF_036669935.1). Lineage (NCBI taxonomy): Eukaryota > Metazoa > Cnidaria > Anthozoa > Scleractinia > Acroporidae > Montipora > Montipora foliosa. Next base: position 65,650,622 of record NC_090869.1, on the reverse strand, counting down.
TGGACACTGAAAGCTTGATAGGGATCATGGGAAATGAACATATATCCTGCCGAACCCCAACTCACACGGACTCGGAGCGTGGGAACATGTGCATAATAACCCCTTCACTTAACCACTAGACTACCACATCACTAACTGCGAGAATGTCATTTTTCTGGGTACGAGATTATGATCTACGCTGACCAAAAGAGCAGCACCGATCGTTGCCGATGAGCTGTATATGAAATGGTATATGAAATGAGTCATATATGAACTGCGGATATGAAATCAAGTGAAGCTATGATCTTCCGGTTCAAACCCCGTTGAAGTCCTGAATTTTTCAGGCTTCTTTACGCAATTGTAAATATTGCGTTCATAACTGCCAAGATCACAGCTTCACTTGATTTCATATCCGCAGTTCATATATGATTCGTTTCATATACCATTTCATCATCGATTCATTCCTCACGGAACCATTAGAACCCACAAATGACCAGCTCCCAACGTCAGTGGCTTCATGGTTAGAGCGTCGCACCGGAATCGCGAGGTCACGGGTTCAAACCCCGTTGAAGTCCTGAATTTTTCAGGCTTTGCGTTCATAACTGCGAAGATCATAGCTTCACTTGATTTCATATCCGCAGTTCATATATGATTCATTTCATATACCATTTCATCACAGTAGAATCATTAACTTAGCCTGCAATGGCGTCGAAAGTCATGTAACCCGAATGGCGTTTTAGTGGATCCTTAAACAAAATATACCCATATGGAGCTCAATAATGGAAAGTCAGTTGGATAAACTAGGCAGGCGGCGAAAACCAAACACCTGGAATCTTAAAAGCGACGAGTAATGGACTTCGACAACAATCTATCGCCCGTCGAGCCAAAATCAAAGTGAGCTGTATTTCAAATATTTTACCAAGTGCGCTGTTATGTAGAACACTGAAACCAAATGGAAAATTCTCTGGTAACTTATGGGTTCAACAAAGACAGAGAACGAATCGAACACCTTACGTGGATCTGTGATCAACTCTGCACAGTATTCAGTAAAAACATATTGGAAATGTGACAGCCAAGAATTATTGGAAAGAAAGCTTGTCGTCTATTTTGTGCTTTATTATTCAATGAAAAGGTTCTTCATGGAAACGGTTTGATCCTGAAATTTAGTTTGTTGCAATATTGCGCATATTTGACACGATTGAGTTTCTTCTCTTCGCGCACGTAATGAAATAGAAGGGGTTTTTGCCTCTAATAGCAAATATCATATGTTGTTTGCTTTAAAAAATTGTTCGCTGGAAAAGGTGGCCTTTATGAATTCATCATGTTTTATGACATGCTTTATAGTTTTTATGGCAATAGTAAAGCATTTTCTTGTCTTTTTTTTTTATTCAAGGAAAAGGTTCTTCAGGAAACCTGAAGTACATGGTAATTTGATGCGATTGAGTTTCTTGTCTTCACGCACGCAATGAAATAGGAAGAGGTTTTCGCCTCTACGAGCAAATATGTTGTTTGTTTCAATAAATTTTTCGCTGGAAAAGGATTCTGTGGTATTATCATATGACCCGTACGGCCCCGCGCGCGCTTTCATTGCAAAACTATTGAGAAAATCCCCGTATGAGGGCCGTACTCGATGGCGCGAGCAGGGCCGGAAAAAGCCGTCCCGCCCTGCTAGGATCGCGTACGTCCCTCATACAGGGATTTTCTCAATAGTTTTGCAATGAAAGCGCGCGCGAGATGCGAACTAAAACAACTTTTCGGTCAAAATGAGCGACGTAAGTGAACATTCCGAATTTTGTTGCCCGAAAAAGAGAAAAAAAGGAAAAGCGGGGTGCTCATATGATAAAATGCTTATTGACTGAGTTAGGTCGGGCCGGACGGGAAAATATTTGGCCCTCGGTCATGGCGCACGGACCTCGCTACGCTCGGTCCGTACGCCATGATCTCGGACCAAATATTTTCCCGTCCGGCTCTCCCACTCAGTCAATAAGTACATATTTTCTGCCTTTGTGAATTATAAGGGGCCGACCATTTAACTTTTGGGTGCGGGGGTGGGTGATTTTGAAAAAAACATTTCCTACAAGCGCTTGTCGGAAGAAAATAATTACATGCAGAACAAATGTAACAGAAAGCTTATGGGAAAAAAAGGAGAAAAAATATCCTGCACACCAGATTGCTAGGAAAATAAATTCTTGCTGACCAGAAACCTCGCGATTCCGGTGCGACGCTCTAACCAACTGAGCTATGAAGCCACTGACGCTGGGAGCTGGTCATTTGTGGGTTCTAATGGTCCCGTGAGGATAAATGCTTCAAAATATAAAAAACATGTTGCAATCTGCTCGGCTGATTGCAATGCTTTGGCCCATGAAACAGAAATACCAAAATTAATTCACGGCGGTAATTTGAGAAGCGGAACACTGAAAGGGACAATTTTGCGGGTCATTTGCGACCTCAATTTTCTTTCGCAAGGTATGCCAGACCGTAGATGTGGTATTTACTGCTTGTTATAAGGGATCACGATCTGACTCCACCCTATGAGGTTCTCTGATTGGGCGGAAAAAAGACAATTGCGGAAATTTTCTGCCCAATCAGAAAATTAGAATTTAAATTTGCTCTGGAACTTGTCCGTTAAAGCATAGTTCCCAGGGGCTCTTCTCGCCTTACTTGAAAACTTTACGCCAGTCCCGATTTTAGCTGACTGAAAAGAGCAAAAATTCTCAGTTGAGACCACAGAAAAAAGCTCTGGGAACAAGGTTGCATTAAAGCGCAAAGAAGACTAACTTGCACTCTTTACATGATTTATGAAATTTCGTATATTTGAACTGTGGAATGGACATTAACCCTTCGACTCCCAGAAGTGATCAGCATGCAAACTCTCCTCACAATTTCAATGAACTATCAGTCAGACAGGTACTGAGAATGAAGATTATTATCAGGTCAAGAGGTTTGATATTGATATGACACCAAATTCTCATGCCTTCCCAACAAAGAAATCTATGGTACTCATTGGGAGAATGAACGTTTTCATCTTGGGAATGAAAGGGTTAATGTGATAATAATCCAAGCTTGAAGGGATTCAAACCCATGAATCCCTTTCAAGCCTGAACTTTTTCAGGCATGCTTGCAACTGCTTAAGAAGCAGCTTTAACCTACCTGTGATGATCTTCCAACTTTCAAATTTGGGGTAACCACGCATTTTTCAAAGATAATGCATGAATAGTATTTGTAAAAAGCTTTAAAATACAAAGCAATGTATGGCGTTCTTTCTCAAATTGAAGCTTATCACTCAAAAATGCATGTTTACCCCCAATTTTCTTTTTGGATACCAAGAGTTGTTACTAAGATCTATTTTCTCCGGTAGTTTTAAACCATGCAAAAATATCCCTGTATTAGTAAGCATCGGCGATAGGAAACCCGAGTACCTGAGTATGCGCAGAACGTATGCGCAATAACAATAGTAGGCACCGTCCTTAACCCATTCACTCCTCTGAAGGCACCCTAAGATGCATGCCCTCAGTTGACAAGGAAAATCGTCTGGCATTAGACAGAATCAGGAACCTGTGACCTGGAGCCTACAACTCCATCGTGTTTGTGTCATGGTGTTTTCACAGACCGATTTATTTTTAGATTGAATTTCCCGTGAATGAGACTCCAACAGAAGCCCAATGACCAATTACAAGAAATTAACCTGCCGTCGTAGTGTCACCAAACCTGAACTGCCTTAGTTATTTTTTTCAGAAAAGGTAATCTAAAAATAGGTTGGGTTTCCGAAATCCCGTGACATAGGCTCAGTGTGGGAGTTGTAGGCTCCTCTGTTCCTGACAGAGGAGAGTCTGGGAGTCTCACTCCCAGAGGTTAATGGAGGGGCACAGTTTTTGACTGCTTAACCGATTCACTCCTCAGGTGCCCCTTGGATGCCCCAACTGGATGAGTAAAATCGTCTGGCATTTGACAGAGTAAAATCTGTTAAGTCTCACTGCCAGGGGGTCAATGGGTTAACAGTCACCCCCTACTCCACTTCATCTAATTCAAATTCACTGGGATAGTATTGTTGTTTCCACAGCTGAAGAGTGTTGAGTGGAATCTTACGGAATGCAATACTAAGTTTTTCAGTGAGTGATTAACCCATTGACTCCCAGGGGTTCCCCATTAACGAGTAAAATCGTCTGGCCTTCGACAGAGTAAAATAATCTGGCGTTCGACAGAGTAAAATACTAAGTCTGCCCGCTTTGGCTGTCAAAGGGTTAAGTAAAGGACAGATAGATACTTTGGATAGATAGACAGACAGACACACAGATAGATAGATAGATAGATAGATAGATAGATAGATAGATAGATAGATAGATAGATAGATAGATAGATAACCTTTATTCAAACACAATTATACTTAAAGCTTAACAGCTTGTGGGGTCATGTATCCTAATATATTAAACCTGTTAAAAATCTAAAGAGCACCAGTATTTATAAAAAATAAACAATCATTTTCCACATGATCGTGGTGCTATTAAAAAGAAAATTTCTAAAGTACTTATTTCCACATATTTGACCAAAATAGCTTCACAGCGTTATCATTTATCACAAATCTTCCACATAAAATTAACCACTTCTGACACCAAGTATCAGAGTATACCTACTATTTAATATAATTTCTCCTTTATGTAATTTTGCCTTTGTGCTTGCTGAGCCGGCTTGATGCAAATAAGTTAATTCGAACTTGTCACACAGCGGCCATATTGTCCCAGGAGACCAAAAGAGCTTTGTTTTACCACGCTAAGCCTCACAGTGGAAACCATGGGGGTGAGGCTTGGCATGGTAAAACAAAGCTTTTTTGGTCTCCCGGGACAATACGGTCGCCGTGTGACAAGGGCGGATAATAAGGACAAAAGAAATCTTTTATTGTAAAATAAATATATTAATATTAATTTTAAAATAAAGTTAAATTATGAAATAATGCACACTCTGATTGGTTAAAACAGCATGCTTAGTCAATAATTTATAGAGATATCCCACACATCCAGTTGACTCCCGATAACTCGAACCTTCAAGGGAAATTGAAAAAGGTTCGAATTATCTGGAGTTGAAAACACAGAACTGGAAAGTTTAATAAGGAAAAAACGCTGTTTAATATTTTTCTGTTCATACAGTATACATTTTTAATGATCAGATGAAAATGGAACAACATATAACGTTATGTTCTTGTAGAAATTAATTAATTTCTAGAACATAATGTAACATGAAACAAAACAAAGGAAAGGCAGCAGCAGGAAAAGAGAAGTATTTAAAGTTGTATTAAAGTTCAGGTACCGCAAACCTTGCAGTTTTCAAAGCAAACAACCTCAGGCCACTACTACAAAGTTCATGCGATTTACTTTTTCAAGAAATGGTCAGTTGCAGTACACTGTTTGTCATGTATTGAAGGACGTACTTCAAGTTATGGAGGATAAAAATATAATTATAGAGAATGACCTGAAGGGAAACAAAATTGCTTTGAGGTATCAAGGGTAAAATAAATAGAGGATATTACACGGTGGCAAGAAGATATGAATTTTATGTTCGAGTGGCAAGAACAATATCTCACGAGTGAGCGACGCAAACGAGTGAGATATTGTTCTTGCCACTCTATATTGTTCTACACCACTTTATAGCTACAATAATGTGGTGTGAATTGTGATGTCACTTGTTCATTTTCTGAACTTCGAGGAAAGACATCATATCATTGCTGGTAAGCAAGGATTAAGGATTTCAAAAACAGAGAATACTAAGCAACAATAATATTATCATAACAATAATCAAGTGCATGGCAACATTTCTTTATTCTGATTGGCTAAGAGAAATGCAGTTTCCAGTGCAGAAAAGAGGTACAGTAATTCAGTGCAAAACAAGGTAACAACCCAAGTATTCTGATTGGTTAATAATCATAGAAAGTCTGAGATGGCCAATCAAAAGCAAGCCCTGGATGCATATAATTAATAAGTACCCTCATGATGACTTTTCTTGGAATAAATAAGCACAAGTCAATTTTGGCAAAGACCAACAAATAGGCGAGTGCAGTTTGCAAATTCTCCAAAGTTAGCTTAAACATTAGGGCTAGGGTGATTTCTCAAGGCCTTATCATATTTGTTTACATCAATCCGATCCGAGTTGATCCCATCCAATCCCACTTTTGTTTAATACCTACCTGACTAATGCAATTGAGAGGTTATTTTGTCGCTCTTTTCATAGCAAGAAAATAACCTCTGGAATCCAGGGTAATCATGACATGGAACTCAAAAAATATCTAATTGAAGTACTTTCATTGCCTGTGAAAGTGCCATAACAATACTAAAAAGAAATGCCAAGCATAAGAGAAAAAAACATGTAGTACTTAGTGCTTTAGACAAAACACACACTCCCTCAGCCATTTCTAGTCTGCGTTGAATGGAGTGCAAGTCAGCGCTGTCGTAGCGATGTCCAAATGCAATTGATGCCAACAAAAGACAGCTCCCAGGACTGGTTACCTCGTCGTATATATGAAATCCAGGTATCTTTACAGGGTAAATGTTGCTTGTATGTGCTAGGAGACCCATGAATGCGTCCTCGACCGGGAAAACTTTCCATTCTTGCATCCCTTGAAACAGAGGTGGTATAGCATCTAAAGATACCACGTAAAAGGGACCCGCGGAATACGGTGGAAAACGCTCTTTGGAGTAGCAATCTGTCGAGAGAAGATTGTCCTGATCCGAACTATTAAATCGCCTAACAGCCTTTCCATTTCTATAAACATAGCCGCCGTAAAATTTGCTGCTTCCATATTCATCTAACCACGCTATAAGGGGAGGAATACGAACGAAGACATCATCGTCGGCCTTCAAGATATAGCGTGTTCTTCCTTGCATAAAAGCCCAGCGAAATCCCGAGAGTACTTTTATCACTAAATTGTCGTAACTATCTGTGAAGTTTAACATTAGAATATCGTTGTGGAAACGAGCCTCACGCTCAATATCCGAGTATATTTGATCCCCATTACTGTTTCCAAGAAGAAAGACGTGTTTCCATTTCAACCAACTTGAGTTCTTCGCATCGTCCATGAGCCATGTGCTACGAATGACATTCCTCCTGTCCTGAAAGGAAGTTCTTCCCGATCCAGATATAACAAAAACTAGGAGGAACAAATCCTTTTCCTCATCGGAGAATCTTGGCTCTAATACGGGCGCGGCGAATGAAAATTCTAATTGAGAACAACTGGATCGAAACATTTCGAGTGGTAACACGATGGACGTGTTTGCTGAACTTGCTTCGGAAGAGCTGGTGTGAATGGATCGATCGTCTCTAGATTGCCCTCGATTTCTTTGTAAAGCTTCATTCTTGTTCTTAGTTTTTTCATCCGTGGTAAAATTTTCCTTCCCGTAGATGAACTGGCGATATCGAAAATCTGGAGGATGCAAGCTTACCAAGACAAGTAATTCTACACCAATCACTACTATCAATGCAAAAAAGCGAAGAAGGTTCTCTTTTCTGTTCGATTGGCTTTCACAGCAGAACGATTTCCGAAAGCATAGCTTCATTCCAGTCGACTGAATTCGTCAAAGAAAGTGGTTAGTCCACTATTAAAATTAGTAATTCCAGGGCGTTCGTGACAGGGTATTAAATTGCCTTGTTTGAAAATAGGTCCGCGTTGCGTACATGTGTGAAAGTAACGGCTGAGAGAGTTAAAAAAATTAAAAATAAATTAATTAATCAAACATAAATTATATAAATAAATGGGAAAACGTACACTATCGAATTTTCGTTTAACGTTTTCGTTTCAAACCATTTAAACACTAATGCTAAATCGTTTTTCAGAACAATCGTTTATTTGCAAAATCGTTTATTAACTGCCAGCGTTTAACGCTTCGGAGAAAGCGTTCAAACAGTTTTACTTCCGTATAATAAAAATAACGGCAGAGGCAGTTAAGCGATTTGGGTGGCATGTACTAAAACCAGGAACACCGTAACACTCCGGAACACGCAACGAGCCCAAGGAGTACAGATTCCCATTTCGCAAACTACAAATTTTCCATTTCGCAAACTACAGATTTCCCTTTTCGTTTCGTTCCATTTCGTTTCCAAACTACAGTAAGCCGTCACGCGTGGAATGTAGTAGAGCGTACACGACTCAAGTAAATGGGGGCGGGGGGGGGGGGTGGGGGGGAATCAATTTCCTTGACGATAACAATCGCTCAGAAAGACTCGCTTCACTTTGTCTTACATTTCTACACGATGTCGGAGCTTGATTTGGCTGAAAAAGAAAACAAAGATGGTCTGAGTGTCTATCTTAAGGATGGTGCCTACTAATTCAAAAGTATTTTTGCCCCGGGTGGAGCTTCACTGCTCGCTCGGGGTTTCTCGCTTGGTCCCGCAAGATCAAAGATCATTTTTTTGGTGTTTTATCCCATAGAATAAATCCTTCATTGACCAAGCGTGACGTCAAGATGGCTGGATATTTGCCTCGTTTTTTTTTTAATTTACGCTTCAGCGTGCTGACACGTCTTCTTTACAGTATCATGATCAAATGAATTATATTGTTTTCTACGTACAGTATTTAATTTTTGGTATTTGTTATTTATTAAATTACCCGCTTTAACGAGTATTTTTGCTATTAACCAGATAATTTGTTATAACGAGGTCCTCGATGTAACAAAGAACCCGCTATAACGAACAATTTTTTCGGTTATGTGGCACTTTGTTGGAGCGGGGTTGCATTGTAATTCCCTCCCAAACCTCTGGGTGCTCTATACAAATCCTTATATTTTTTGAAACTGAGCTTGGGGTACCTGTGTTGAAACGTCAGCTTCTGACTGATTGAGCCTGAGCCACCGGACCCACCTTAGTTTAAAATCACTCGGGTGTATGCTGTGGTTTCATCGCCGTTAAACAGCATTGGGATCATCGAAGGTTTATATGTAGGGATAAATTCAGTGGATACACTCTTTTGGACATGCGTTAGGGCATCTGAAATGCAAGGTAAGACGTCAAAAAGTTTGTTCTGGTGAATCAATCAGCATACAATGAAAAGACCGTGTGCTGTACTGGATCAAGGGATTCCACATATTTCACTCCTTCGCTCTTGAAGGCTTTTCCGTTTCGAATATTTCTCGTAGTGGTTATGACTCGCTTCAGATTTTAGAGAGCGGAGCTGCCATGAAGGGAAAGCGAGTTGATCTAGAGTAGATTAATATTTTTGCGGCAGTGTATAATAACTGCCTTGTTTTGAATTGAAAGACTTCCGGGATTTTTAATTGCGGTTCGTAATACACGTATATACAAATAATTTCTTTTTGGGTTCATGAAATTTGAGTTAAAATCGTTTAAAAACTATGCCCACTAGACATTTTTTGCGCTTGGCATGGATGACGACAAAATGTACTTAGTTTTCATCCGAAGCGTGACATAGCGGCACCATGCGTGACAGAAAAAGACATCCAAAACTTACCCAAGGGAGCACCCAAAGGGACCGTGACTTGCGATTCAACACGGAGAGATTTATTAACGCTTTTACAGGTTTTAGTTTTGCTTTAATGGGTGTACGTTTAAGAATACCTGCACATTTCATCAATTGCAGACATTTTGGCGTCAAATTTGGGGGCTATATATTGCCCCCAGTGAAGTCTCCTGAGTCTCCACTATTAGCAAAACGAGCGCGGTAATTCAATATTCTTTGTGACGTGCGAGTGTCACTTGCTGTCTCGTGAACGGAAAGAAAAGATGTATCTTTGATTCACACGTAGTTGATGAATTTGTGACGAGAGTGACTTGTAATGAGCCTCGTGTTATTCAGCGGTGGTAAGTCATTTAAAATGTAGAAACTAGCCATAATTCTTCCATCGTGGAAAGGACATAGTCTCCTGTGAAATCTAGCTCGATTTCAAGTCGAGCGTCGAACCACCTGCGCGGGTAACCTGGGATGCTTTGACAGATTCGGCGGGCCATCCGTTATTTTTCGCTTTATTCACGTGTTCAACCTTATGTCAGTTTTAGTAAAGAGACTCGCGACATCTTGTTTTATTCCAACAGATGCCCATTTTTTACTGGTCGTAGCTGTTTCGTTGGTGCTATGCCTGTTTTTGTTTCTTCTCGTTCGTGCTTACGGGAGAAACATTCGGTACAGGGGTAAAGAAAGACAAATACAGCGTCCGTTTATAAAAGGAAAACGGGGACCACAGACTCGTAGAAGTCCAGTGCTTCTTGGCAATTTGGTAGGTTTTTTAAATGTTATGTTTTATTTCCATTGACGCAACGTTGAAATTAGCCATGCGTTGAATTCGAAAGTGAAATGAACGGTGCATTTGAATTGTGTATTGACAGACGTCTTCCCATGTTGTCATTTAGTGAACAAGTCATAATTCTCTCTGATACTCTGACCGCCAAACCCTGGCTCAAGAGTTTTACACGCAATTTCTAGATATCTGTTTTTCAAGAGTATGAATAAACAATTTCGTTTGCATTGTACCGAAATATCGAAGTTGCCCTGGCGCCTCGCTTTGGCTGAAATGTATTTACATGTAGATCGACTTCTGAGCCTTTGTTTGAAATGGATTAAGTTATTTATGTAATTGAGATCTTATCGAATTTAATCCAAGAAAGTAGACATCTTGATCCCTATTTATAGCCAAGGATGTTTTTCTTTTAATTATGTGTGCTTTCTTTTGAGACTCGAATAAGAGGCGGTTAGTTGCGGTCCAGAACTATTTGCATGGCTCCCTCAATATAAAATGCAAATTCAAAATAGATTTGTCCAGAGGCGGTTTGATACAAATAAGTGAGATATTGAGTGTCAGAACTCCATAACGTTTCGGTAAGTTGCGATTTCTTATTTCATTTGCTTTTGCGTTGCTTTCCTGAGGTTTGATTGGAGTTAGATGCTCTGAAATCCTTTGTTTTACGAAGGATTTTCGAAGCAACAATTCTCCATCAGCTTTTGGCACCCGCAGATTTCATTGTAAACATATCTCAATACGAGAAATAAATATTAAAGAAAACACAGCACGTGTTTTCCGCTTTGTTAATTGTCATGGAATCGTTTTTCAGACAGCATGTTACAATTTTTGATGAACCCTCTGTAATAAATTTGGCATTAAAGCTTAGAAAGTAAGCTGAAGTAAAGTTGTTTATTTAAAACATTGTTAATTCGTTACTTTACAGAATTTGTGATTTAAACCTTATTGTTTAACTAAAGGCTCACAAGAATCATCTTTCCTGAACACAAATGGCATAATTTATTTTTTTTGCATAATTTCTGAAAAATATTGTTTGAGAAAATTCTTCTGTATTTCCATGCAATTGCAATCAGTGAAGTTGCTTTTTTAGAAAATCTACTTTAAGAATATATTATTAGTCATAATTTTCTAATATTATTTAAAGGCTCAGTTGAATGGCATTCTTTGAGCGCATTTGTGTATGTTTTGATTCTGCTTGATGTAGCCACTCGGGAGAAAATAAGCGACAGTTTCTGTCCTTTCCTACAAGCAAACAGAAGAGAAAGTTGGCTTGAAGAATACAAATGTATATTTCCAATAAAAAAAGTAAAGCGTGGCTCTACATGTGACACTAATCAAAGATATTAGGGTTTCCTCACTTAACAGGGTGTGCAATGCGACAGTGATTCAAATATAAATCAGACATTGATAAAGTGCTCATTTATTGTCTTCAATTCTTCGTTCTTGTAAAAAGGGCTGGTTTTTTTAAAACAATATGAAAAAGAAATACGTAGTATTATTTTGTTCTATACTATACAATTTGTGCCAGATCAGTTGTTCATAAAGTCTCTGCTGCAACCGTTGCAAATTATAGAGTCACATACACAAACAGTTTGCTCATTTTGGTCAATACCAGGAACGTTTGATTCTTTCATGGTATATATATTAATACCCTACGTGTAGCCGTAGCCCCCCTCCCAACAGGAAAACGGGAGGAGGGCATGTCTATGAAAAGCTGACACAAATCGTGTTCCGTGACGTCACGCCTTTGAAAGAAAATGTATAATGGTTTCTCATTGGTTACTTATCTTAGTAAATTCTTTGGAGAACACAGATTGGTGAAAATAGATTGTACCGTTGATAGACTGCTCGCTTTTTCGGCTGTGATGATAACGGTGAGGAGGGAAATGGTGCAAAAGGAACGTGAATAGTTTGCTTATCTTGAGTCAGAGATGGGCTGTATTAAACTAGCTAGCCTGGGGCTCTTCAGTATCCTGAAATCTAAATTTTCTGGAAGCGATTCCTTCAACTGGAAAACAAGCCTAGCTTTCTCGAAATTTGCTGCCTTGGGGTTTCTCATTGATTTTTCTAATTTCTCAAGCTTGCGCTGCAAATTTTGCTGTTTCTCAATGACAGCATAACCGTATCGTTCTAAAACATAAATAAGATTAAGTTCTAATGAACTCCGAGCTTGGACAAACTTTCATTGCTTTACAGGAAGGATTTGCTACTAGACACCAGTGGGTAAATATTACTCTGTCATTTATGTAATTTCACTGAATCTGTATCAAGAATTAATCTGTAACTATTTCCAAATTTCGAACAATATTCCATTAAAATGTAGATGAATAAACTTGTTTGAAACCAATGGCAAGTGAGCGAATCCATACAGTAATGTAATATCACAGCCTGCAAGTGTATTTCAAGAATTTTTGCAGAAATACCAATTATTTCCAGAAATTGCATAATTGCCATGATGTCTCGGAACACAATTTGGATCATATTTTCATAGACCTTCTACCCTGCAAGCAGTTGGTTTCTCCTACACTTCGCGAGAGAGAAACCACTGTGAGCAAGTGTTACCGGTAGTTTCTTTGAGTGAACCGCTGTCCAGCGCCAAGGACTAATAAATTAAATTTGAACAGGTAAAACACGTTAATAAGCTTGTTTTGGCGCTTGTGCGTGCGTTCAGCTACTCAACTGCTGCGTTTGGGCGAGCCTGCTGTGTAGTGATTTCGTGAGAAATAAGACGAAGTGTTGTCAAATACATTGTGTGGGTTGTGACGTACTTTGCACATGCTTGATGGAAAATCTAATGGTTGCTTGCAGTGGTTTCTCTCTTCGGAAGCGTAGGAGAAACCAGCTGCTAGCAGGGTATAGACGTTCCCTCCTCCCGTTTTTGTTTCAGAGGAGGGTACGGCTACTTGTTGACTAATAATCAATAACGATTAAATCAGCAATAAAATTAGCAATAAAATGTACACATTCAAGGCAAAAGGAATAATAACACTGTTAATATAATACTAATTCAGCATTAATTCGAACAATATGCCTCAGATTGCGATGGATTCAATGCAGAAACAATCATATGACGGTCAATGGAGATTTCATGGTCCACGAAACCTGAGCCGAGGCGCACTGTGCATGCCGTTCGACAGAGAGTCTTTAATTGCATTGTATGGCAACGTTTAGTATTACCCAGGCACCAAACCTTGTATTTTTGAAAGCTTGTATTTCTACCGGTTAAATAATAAGTATTGGTTCCTTTAATAATATTTGTTGTCATTTTTCATGTTTTTGGTCATAATATTGTGTTACTTTCACAAGCAAAAAAATGATTATTTTTAAATAAGGAGCTACAGGTAGCTTACACTTTGTTCAACTTCTCCAAAGAGCATTTATCTAAATGTCTTAGTTACAGCTCATGTGCAGTATTGCTGTGTTTTGTTTTATTGTCAGTGACAGTATTGACTTGAAGATTTTGTTCAAGCCCGAGGTGTTCAAAAACTATTTAAGGTGGATAACGCTACTCACCGGATAAATCACTATCCAGTGGATAAACACTGGCAAAACCAATTGAGTTATCCTGTGGATGGTGATTTATCCGGTGGATAGTGCTATCCACCCTTCGAACAACTGGGGTCAGAATGATACAAAAGAGCACCATCAGTGGACTCTTGGTTGTTGTTTAGATCCGCTTCTTGGTCAGTGCTATCTTTGTTTTGCTGTTTACTGTCAGTATGATTTATGCTAAATCTACTGGCATTATCTTCTAGCTGTGTAATCATATCCAGGTTAAGTCCAAAGTCCATGTTTGAACCTTAGGGCAAAGCTCTATCAGTATTTATAATTATAGGACCCTCAAAATTCTGGTGTGGACCCCCACCCAGTAAAAGCTGGATGCAACGCTGTATCATGGAATTAATTCACACCTAAGATCAATGTCTTAAAGAATGTGATGGTATTTAATACAAGACTTCTCCATTATGGCACAATTTGGAGAAGCCGGCTCAGCCATGTTGTTGAGTCTTGCAATACAACTGGATATTAGATGAAATCTAATCTCAAAAACTTCTTAGTAGTTATTTTTTTCTTAAAGTTATCACAAAAGCCACTGAGTTCATAGGTTAATATCATAATAATAATTATTGCAAGTAAAATTAAATTATTTCCTCTGAAGTTCCACTCCCACTTTGGGGGACCTGTAGAATAAAAAATCGACTGCCAAATTAATATGCAGTAATAGATATCCACAATTGGGAAATTAAACAACAAATCAATATAGAATATGCTGAAGAAAATTAAAACAAATGTGCAGGGAAAGATCCATCTGAAGAATCAGAAAAAATATTTTTGAACATAATTTAATAATCTGTGTACATTCTGACTGTTCTGTCTACCCTTTGTTAGGGTTTGTGATGATTGTTTTTGGGATCCACAAAGTACTAAGTTGTATAATTATATTTTTTACATGCACAGCCTACATACATCATGACTAAGTATTGATGAAAATGTTTTGGGTTTCATTTTGGTTTCACACATGCAGCACTGAAAAGAAGTTGTTTCTTGCCTAGCTGGACATTTTGTTTTGATCTGACTCATTGCAAATTAATTCTGATCAGACATCAATAAGTCCCGGGCAAAACGTCGAACGTCACACGAGACGATCTACCGTAATTGGTAGTTTGAGTTGAACCAAATTAATTTGGGTGGACCTAAATTAAGAATGTTGGGTCAAACGTTGAACCATTAAATGCAAAAGCGAATCTCTTACTCAGCGGGATTCCAACAAAATGGCACAAATGAATACACGCAAAAAAACGTTTACGTGCTTTGCATTAATTTCTAGAAATAGGGGTTCAAAACTGCAGAAAATGCTGATCTTCCAACAAAATCGACAGATACTCATGTTGACTTTGTTTCCTGACAACCCTGCTACTCCTGTCACAAAAAAAAATACAACTAATGTTATTTGCCTCGATTGTTGCAAATTTTGTTTTTACGAAAACATGTACATGTATCTTTGTCATTTAATGGCATCGAACAGACCATCTTACAGTTCTGTGCTCAGTTACCAGGCCTTTGAATATAAGTGATGGTGGAGTTGACCTTACCTTGATACAAACCTCATTGCTTTTCTTAATATATAAATCATGTTGTTTACAGTAAATAAATGCTAACAAGTTTCTGTTTACATAAGAAAAGCAGTGATGTTTGTATCAAAACAAAATCAATTCCAGCCTTGCTTTCATTCAAAGGTAGTTCGGAGCACAGAACTGTAAAATGATCTGTTCAACGCAACTTGCCATGTTGGATTGCACCAAAAAACACTTTATACATTATCATACAAAATTTTAAATTATGGGTTTAAGTTTGTCTCATGAGAAGTTCGACGTTTGACCCGGGCCTTATAGTCATTGATGGTACTTATTATTACGATAAATAAATAAATAAATAAATAAATAAATAAATGAATAAATAAATAAATTATTATTAGAAATAAACAAGGAGCTGACACTGTTTTTTTGCATAGGTAATTCTCATAATGTGGTATTATTCTTCTTGTCTGTAAACAGTTTACCAGTGTGCCTTCTGGAAGTCCTCCAAGGAGAAATCAATATGCATTAACTGGGAAAAATGTGAATGCAGTGAATAGTCTGTTTGCTAATGGTAAACCTCCAATCAGGATCATAGATAGAGATTTTCTTGGTAATGTTATTACTTCAGTTCACCAGCAGCAAAGGAAGAGTTTATCACCATTAGTAATGAAGAAGAGCACACCACAAAGAAGCGTAGAACCAAATGTGCTCTACAAATGCCAACCTCCACAAGAACATAGCAATGAAAATCATGACTGTGGAAAAGATGACTCAGCAGTGGCTTGTATTGTATATCCAGAGGAAGATGACGCTTGTGCCAAATTGATTGTTCCCGAAAACCATATAAAAACAGACAAACGTGCACATTCTACTGCAGCTATTCATAATCGTGTTACTTACCCTTCAACATCTACGGCAGCATACATCAGTGTAAAGCAGGTACCGACAACATGTAGTAGTACCTCAAACCTAAAAGTTGCTCAAGGTGATTTGGGCCAATCAAAGAACATTGTTAATGACAGTGTCCCGTCAACAACAAGGGCTAAAGCTCCAGGAAATGCTCACCAATGTAAAACTCTTTGGGCCCATAGCTGTGACCATAAAGAGTTGGCACAGAAGGCAAGCGAAGGGGATCCTCACAAGACTCCTATGTCAGTCAAGAGCAACACGGCAGATAAATTTGAATATGTCCGTCTTCAGGGTACTGGAAATGTGACTACCGGTATTAAAAAATTATTTTCTTTTAATAAAACAAACAATAAGAAGGATGACTGCAGAGACAGTTTAGATAAAATTCATCGAGAACCTGAAAGGAAATCACGCAGAAAAAAGGGGAAAAAGGGCTCAAAGGGAATTATTGATCAAGAAGAGTCTGATGCATGCAAACATAAAGTTTCCAAAGGAAATGACATTGTTAAAAATGCTTCAAAAACTGAAGTGCTGTGCATGTTGTGTGGCATCAAACTGTCGAAACCACAGTGCTTCTACAGCCTTGGTTCATTATGTACAGATGGGGAATTCTGTGAGACAGACTCTGATGATGTTAATCGTCATCCTGTTGGAGACATTGATGACTTTCCCCCTCAAACTGACGTACAGAGTCATCATGATACTGGATACACCAGTAGTGATGACTTTGAGAATGACAATGGTCTGTTGAAAGATTGCCGCTCAGGTGGAGAGTGGAACAAACCAGAAACAGATAGTTACGATGGAGATTATGAAAGCGATAATAATGGAAGTGGTGAACGACTGGATAAGATGAGTGACGACATGGCTTTGAAGCCGTTTGCTTCAGTTGGAGAGCCTATTCCCATAAAAGACTATGCTTTGCAAGAATGGAAGAGTGAAACAACAACATCAATAGCCATGAAAAAGGTACATCACAAATTCTGGATTAACCATTAGGAGCTGAGTCTTCTTACCTTTCCTTTTTGGAAACTTCTCTTTGTAGTGATTACATGCTTTTGTCCTTGAAAACAAACATGCACATTTTGGGTACAATTTCAAGGCTGTTGCCTAACAGGAGCCCGGTAGCCTGGGGCTCCTAAAGAATAGCTCTGGGCGCCTTAATTTTTCACAGCAACACCTTTCACTTCATATGTTGGGCTCCTAAGTTCTCAGCGTTTAGCTCTGAGGGCCCCTTTAAAATTTTCTTAGGCAGCAGCCTTGAATTTAAGTGTTCTGTTTTCACACTTAAACCCCCTTAGCAACCTACATGTATTGTACTCTTCCCATTGTTCTGCTGATACAGTGTTGCAGCAAGCCATCATGTGATTGTGCTAAAATGTGTACCAGTACCACTTCAATGGAATTTGTTTTTTTACCTTTTGAAGGATACTTATTTGGTTCTTTTTGCATAGTTTGCAATAGAGATTTTTCAATGTACCTGTTGTTGGTGCCCCTTTTGAAGGGGCACCAAAAGCCATTAAAAATCTGAAATCTTCCATAACATCTATGGAATATCACGAAAGCTAATTTCATCACTATTTGCAGGGGTATGAAAGCATTTTATTACGCACCAAGTGTCAGCATCTTCGTCAAATCCGAGGAGATAATTATTGTGCCATAAGGGCAGTGCTGTTTCAAATTTTAGCTGGAGAACAGACCAACTTGAATCTGTTTGCACCTGAAAAGATGACCAGACTTGAAAATGTGAGTACAGTACCTGTACATACATGTATGCAGGAGGAAAGTCTAGAGTTCTGTCCATTCAGCCAGAATTGAGGGAAATTTTAGGACAGTTAAGCCCTCAAAGAAAACTTCTACTCTGACAAAAAAATAAAATAAAATAACTTTAAACACATTACATGATGTTTTCGATCAAATATGTTCCAATTTGTTCAAACAAAGAATTAATTTTTGTAACCAAAATAAACTAAGGATTTTCAAGAATTGCTTGAACCGGTATATGTATTTATGCTTTCAAAGGTTGTGGATGCAGCCATTATGTTATGGTTTTTTTATTAATTTACAAAAGTCAGGGTTCACAAGTCCTGGAATTTTTGGAGTTTTTAAACTTTCTTCCAGGGCCCAGGAAAAGTCCTTGAAAATTCAATTGTGGCATCGACTCTTGGAAAACTCCTTGAATTTATGTAGTATTTAATTTATGTAGTTTTTTCAAAATAATGCAGTTTGTAAGTTAAAAAAGCTGTGGAGCTAAGGCCTACATGTACTGTTGATGAATTAGATATTAAGAAAAAACGAATGAGAAAGCTATGAAAAAGTTGCTCTTCAAAGACTTTGACTTAATAAGTAACTTGCTCTAAAAGAAAATCGATGTGAAATTTCCAAGGTTGGGGTCTTGGATTTCTTTTGTTTATACCCTGGAAAATTATTCTATTCATAAACTCACGTCATCTTATTTCTACCAATAGCAAAGCTCCTTCGCACACATACATGTATAAACCTACAACAACCACAATTTCTCTATTCGCTCCGACGAAGGCTAACGCTCGAAACGTCAGCTTTCCAAATCTTTCACGTTGATTATTCGACCTGTATCAACTCAGTCTCGTTTGATAAAATCAATTTCTGTTTTCATTCTTTAGAGGGCAGGAAGATTTGTTTGGAAATAAAGTTGGAGAGATCTTTTTTTGTACTTGGAGAGGGAAGCACTTGAATTTTAGCCTGGGTTAGGAAGAATTTAATATCCCCCCCCCCCCCCCCCCCTCATCAACTTGTACCCACGAACCCTCTCTAAACGAACGCTGGGTCTTGTTGTTTCTATTGTTTTGAGAATTTAACTGGCCCCAGTTGTTCGAAGGGTGGATAGCGCTATCCACCGGATAAATCACTATTCAATAGATAACTCAATTGGCTGGATAGCGTTTTCCACCTTGTCCGGTCCTTTTGAACAACCGAAGCCTGGGATAAAATTAATGATGACCAGTTGGGTTCAGATGGAAGAGCATCGGATTACCGCGCAGGAGGTCGTGGCTTCATCTTCGACTAGACCAACACTCAGGGTCTTTAAAGAACTCAGGAGAAAGTGCTGCCTTCGTGATTACATCCGTTAACGGTTAGACTTTCAAGTCACCATGGATGAGGACTATGAACCAAAGGCCTCATTGTACAGTCCTTGTTCATAAGCTTTCTGCGACGTTAAAGATCTCACTGGCATACCATTCAGAGAGATCAGGACAAGGAGTTCCCGGTGTTGTGGTCTGGTCTGAATTCTGAGGACCGCAAGTTTCATTAGTGGTGTAAAGTGTTTCCTTCCTTCCCACCTCCCTAGCTTCCTTCCTTGCATTTTGTCAATTGGCAGCATGTTATAGGGAAGATATCTGTTTACAGACATTGCTTTTGTTGTTCAAATGCGCCAATCACAGGAACAAAAGACCTTTTGTTTCAACAACCAGTGAGGCTCTGGTTGGCACATTAATGACAATAGGTGACGTCAACGACATCTTCTTTATAAGCTGAACAGGGTTTCGCAAGAAAAAAAAAAACAGACGTCGTTATTGTTTTTGTATTTTTTTATTATTTCCTTTTCCAGATTCCTAGTTCACTTGCTGCAGTTGATCATTGGAGTTTTGCCAACAGGTTACCTGTTGCACAAAGTGAAGTTGTTAAGACACTTGAAAAATTCTTGGCCTTCTTCAGTGACAAGGTGAGATCATTTCCCCGGTTTAAAAATTGCAATCATGCATAGTAGCGCAAATTGGAGTGTCACTCCGTTCTGCAATTTGCCCAGGCAGGCTGCAGAAAATATAAGAGACAAACGAAGATCTATTGAGGAATTCGGGGGAATACAGGTCCCAGAGTCCATCCGCTCCACAGTATTCTTGACGACCAATATATGATAGCTAACCAGCCCTAACCCTAATTTTTTGATCACTTTAAAATCAATGCTTAGACCTAATCATTGAAATGAGTACTTAGACTTAAAATTGAATTCATAGACACAACAATAAGTGAGGTGGATCGACTCTGGGGCGGAAAGACCGGTTACCATTCGGGAGTTGTAAGAACCACAGTGTTCTCACGAGGATTTTGTCTTAATCACTCAAAGGAAAACTATGTCCCCGTTTAACCCTTTGACGTCCAAACGTGCCGAAACCGGCCAGACTTAGTATTTTACTCCGTCTAACGCCAGACGATTTTACTCGTCAATGGGGAACCCCTGGGAGTCAATGGGTTAAGGAGTCCCCGGACCCTCTCTCCTGAAAAATAGGGGCCCTGCAGAAGCTTAAGTTAAGCTCCATGACTGAGGTGGAAAACATCCTTTCGTGATTTCTCTGTGCATTTCATCAAGGCACGTTCAAATTGGAACTCTTGGAATGGTGGCCCTTCGACAATATCGCAAACGCATTTGATTTGTTTGCCTCGATCTTACAGGTCATGATCTTTTTGTTGGCATCATAGGCGAGCCATGTGTATTGCGGCTTTGCGACTGCCATGCATTCTGACAAACACGGTCTTTCTTCAATGAAACAGCTTTTTGATCTTTGCTTGGTACGTTGTCGTATTCAACGTCCTTTTCATCAGCGTTACGATGATAAAGCTTTGGTAGTTTTCTCGTGCCTCGACGATTAGTTACACAAAGTACCTACAGCCTGTACCTGATCCAATATGGAGGTTAAGGTGTCGAAGCTGCACTACGCTCGTATGACGGACGAAGGCAAAAGTCACTGACAAAATTGAAGGCTTTGAATACTTTGAGAGACCGTTTTCATTCATGTGAAGAAGCAAAAAGTGGGAGTATTCGCTTGACCATTAACAAAACTGCTAACTTCTAAAACTCTTCGCTCGTAGCATCCTTTTGCGTCTTGGTCGGCGCATTTACGTGGCTTTTTAAAGTGCCCATAACCCCAAAATATTTTTTTCGCTAAAATGAATCTTTGCACCTGTTCGAAACGGATCGCGGCCATTTTTTCCTTTGTCTAACAAATCCTGCCATTTTAGAGGTTTCGAAAGTGGCGAAAATCCAAGCATCTTTTGTTCACGACCGAGTTAGAAGGGGAGTGGGTCTATTCCTGTTTTACGTCACAAACCGATTTACATTGCATTAACTCTTTGTAAAAATGCATGCAAAGTAGATTGTGACGTAAAAAAAGGAATAGACCCACTCCCCTTCTGACTCGGTCGTGAACAAAGGATGCTTGGATTTTCGCATCTTTCGAAGCCTATAAAATGGCAGGATTTGTTAGAAAAAGGAAAAAATGGCCGCAATGCGTCTCGAACAGGTGCAAAGATTCATTTTAGCGAAAAAATATTTTGGGGTTATGGGCACTTTAATGCGCCATTTATATTTTTCTTGCGAGAATCCCGCAAGGGCACGGCCTGGTGAGTGCGCAAGTGGCGCAGACTAGCTGGTAAAAAAATATATATAAAAGGTCATTTGCAAAATTGTAACAGAATGGAAAAAGGAGAAAACATAGTTTTGATTATGCTCGTAGCCATACACTTGTCTTTAATTTATTCTAGAGACGAATTGCTTGCGGCGAACTTAAACAAAGATTAATTTTGTCCGATTTGTTCCCCTTGCATGGCAGCAAGACTCTCCTTTTAGGTGATAAAAGCCGCGGAAGTCCCGGGAAGATTAGGGCGGCAAATGAGAGCTCTTTGTTTACTCGATTCTCTTCGTGGCTTCGCCATTTCTGCGTCCTTCGTATTACTTGTCCAAACACTATAGAGAACCTGCCCGTAAGCTAATGCTTCTCATATAGTTCCCCCGTCTTAACACACGACCAAATGAAGGAGAAACGCATACACTGTAAGTCACGGCGTAACAACATGATTGAAAGTGGAACATTCGCCTTGTGTTTTGCAGATCCGCAAGATACACGACATCTCAAGTCAACCCGAACGGATAGAATCTGTTCTTTCACTGCTTAATAACGAACCTGAAGAGTTCAAGATGCTGGAAGCCACTAAACTCCTGATGTATGATGCCGCTGTTCAGTTGTTTAGAAAGCTCAACAAACGGGAAGATGTGCCTGTATTTTCATTGCTCTTATTTGCACGTGACTCGTGCGAATCTCCGGGCGATTTGCTTGTCAATCATCTGAATAGAACAGGGGATACTGGTGGACTAGAGCAGGTAATGATGCGCCCCACTCCAAACCCAAACGATGTATCCCTCTTTCTTGATTTTCACTACTGATCGAAAAAGTAGACAGGATGGAGCATCAGTGTTTTGAAAAGAAGTGCAACAAAATTACAGGGGACATCTTGTTGGGACCACCATGAGACCTCAGCGTTAGAGTTCAAAGTGTGAGGAACAAAATGTGGCAATGTATAATATAGCATAATATCGGAGGTTCTATTTTTACCCGTAACTTCATCGTCTGTACAAAGCTTTAGCGCTAAAGTGGTCCCGTCAAGATTTCTCCTCGGTCTTCAGTTTTTGCTGCGTAAAAACAATAGGTTGCTCAATCCAGTGATTTTTACTCATTTCATCATCGGCTACGAGTTCCGGGAGGATTTTGTTTGTTGGCTTGACGTCATACGAAAACCAAGAATACAGTAAGAACTTTAAAGCCACCTACGGAAATTTTATCTGCGTTGTGATTGGCCCATCATTGGCCAACAGAGGTTTTGGTCTCGAGCGTCTCAGTTGAAAATCTCTCTGTCAAGAGGCTGGTTGGGTTGGCTAGAACCACCCCTTTCATTTTACAGCACGTCAATTTTAAGTGCTTTCTGATTGGCTCCTGTAATTGTTATTTGTCTTTAGCCAACTCTAACTTTTGTCGCGATCGAAAACCACTATAAAGAAGCTATGTAGTTGAGTTATGGAGAAACATCCCTTTCATTTTTTAAC
>NC_090869.1:65620068-65625068 GCF_036669935.1 Montipora foliosa | reverse complement strand
ACTGGATCAATAAAATGTTGGTACTGTTGGTTATAACCCAGCTTACTTAAGCAATCTCTAAAAATTTCTCTACACCTAGTATAAGAAATCTGCGAGGGGTTCGGAGCACCACATCTCCCCGTCAGGTAAGTAACCCTCCGGGGAAATGTAATTTCTCCTTCATGCAGTATACCAAAGCAATACTGCCAAGCGCATCAGACAAGGCCAAATAACAACCGTAACAATTTATTAATACTACATGAAGCTAGATGAGGCCAAAGGGTCCTCCAACAATGCAATAAATGCCTCCTGCAAATAGGATAAGGCAAAGTGACAACCATAATGAATGATAACTTCTCAAAGAGGCTAGAAAGAAACTTAATGTCCTACAACAGTACAAAGCCTCCTGTAACTGTATAACACAGAGGTATTCCGCGAAATGATAAATCTAACCATTAAGCACAGCCCTTGCAAAGGCACCAGCAGATGGCTCTTTGTGATAGAACCCTTCAAAGGTCTGCACAGAGGCCCAGTCCGCAGCTTCCAAGATAAGATCAGCAGACAGTCCTGCCGCGGCAGCGGCTGAGGTAGACGCTTCTCTAGTCGAGTGGCCAGTGTAATTCAATTCAATTCCGGCCATACGCAAGGCTCTTGACAGCCACCGAGAGACTTACTGACTTGAAATTGCCTTGTGCGGAGAAATAAATGACACTAATAGTTGGGTGGATTTCCGTAATCCTTTTGTCCTCTCCACAGAAACGGTAAGACAACGAATAACACAAATCTTGGGATTCTCTGGGAATGCCAAGAAAAGACACTTCCGAGCTGGTTGACCAGGTCTGGAGTTCTTCACATGAGTGGGGAGTGAAAATTCCCATGACGCCTCTTTCCTAAGAGAATACGTTAAGTCCAAGGCAGACAGTTCATGAGCTCTTGCTGCTGAAGTCAGTGCTAATAATAAAACAGTTTTTTAACAAAGCTGCTTTAGTGCTAATTCTTCTAAGGGTTCCAAGGACTCTAGGAATGGCAAAGCAGTCTTAACGTTCCATGTAGAACAATATCTCGGCTTAGACGAGCCACAACGGGGAGGCTTCCTAACAGAGTAGAGCCAACTGAGTTATGAGCCGGAGATGATAGCTGATCTATAAAGAGCGATCGTCCTGTATTCTAAATTGCCTTGTATAACTAAGGAGGCAAGGAATGCTAGAACCTCTGCTACAGAAGCTGAAATGAGACAGGAACCCCGTTGAGAACACCAGCGTACCCATGCCCTCCAGGGGCCTGTGTACCGCTTCTAGGTAGCCGTTCCCCACGAGTGTCAACAACTTCCTTTGAAAAGCCTGTTGCTTGGTAACGTTCCCTGATAGTGGCCAAACTGTCAGATGAAGGGACTTCCACAGGGGATGGTATGCTGTTCGCTGAAATGGGAGAAACAACAGAGATTGACGCTGGGGTAGCAGCAGTGGGCGATCCACCAGCATCTGAATGAGGTCTGGGAACCATGGCTGTCCGGTCCAGTTCAAGGCAATTAGAAGGACGGCAGTTGCTTGATCCTCTTTGATCTTTCTCAGTACCCGAGACAGAAGGACTACGGGAGGATGGATTAGACAAGTCCATTTGCTCCAGTCCAGGAGGAACGCATCGACAGCCAGAGCCCCCGGATCTGGGTACCTCGAGACATACTTGGGTAATTGGTGGTTTAAACGGGATGCAAAGAGGTTTACTTCTGGTGTGTAGAATCTCTGAGAAATGGACCGGAAGATCTTCCTGTCCAATGTCCATCCGGTTCTGGTCTCGATCTGCCTGAAGGCTGTGTCTGCCACAGGGCTTGTGCAGTCACTGACTGAGAGCAGGGGAGTGCGTGCCCCCTCTCTTGTTGATGTACGCCACCGCTGTGGTGTTGTCTATTCTCAAGTGAATTTGTTTGAGAGGAGGATGTTGAGCCTATTGGGACTGCAAAAGTGCTTTCAGAGCCAATGTTGCTGCTCGTAGCTCCAAGACATTGATGTGCCACTGCGCCTCTTCCACACTCCAATGGCCCCCGGTGGAAATTCCCTGGTAGGCTGCACCCCAGCCCGTTTTCGAGGCATCGCTACAAACTGTGAGATCGATGGGTGGAAGCTGAATTGGACAGCCATTTAGACGGCAGCGGCTCTCTGAGACCCACCACTCTAGGTGTGCCTGGGAGGTTAAGGGGACTATCACTTTCCTCGCCTGCCAATGTTGTGACACTGCCTGCAGATATAGGCGTTGAAGACCTCTGTAATGAAGTGGTGCAACAAAGATCCCTGTTTGTGAAGCATAGCTCATTTGTCCAATTAACGTGCACAGAGTCCTCATTGAGCCACTCCCTTGAGCAAGGAGGTGATGGCAGGTATCCACAATGGAGGTAAGTTTTGGTTGAGGGAAGGACAGGGTCATCGTAGTGGAGTCTAGGGCAGCTCCGAGGAAGATTAGTCGTTGGCAAGGAATGGGGGAGCACTTCTCCTTCTTCACCAGAAAGCCCAGCTTTTCTAGTAAGTCTACCACTTGAGCAAAGATTTTCTGTAGCACCTTGCTCTGTTGGTATAGTAATAACATGTCGTCTATGAAGATCACAAATGAATGAAGGGGTAGTTTCTAAAGAAACTGTGGTGCTGCGTCGGTGGGGAAGTAGTATACAAAAATTTGGTTTTATCAACGGAGTTGATAATATAAATTGGCCACCGTACAGAGATTTTAAAAGCTGAATCTCTGTACGGTGGCCAATTTACATTATCAACTCCGTTGATAAAACCAAATTTATGTAGATCACAACCCATATACCCATGGATCGCAACACTGCCAGCACTGGCTTCAGTGTCTTTGTGAATGCCCACGGAGCTGAGGACAGGCCAAAGGAAAGGCACTGAAACCTCAGGTGCTTTCTGCGGGAGTTATGAATGGAAAGTGCGTAATATGCATCTTTCAGGTCTAATTTCATCATGAAGGCTCCCAGCTGTATTAGGGATTTCACTACTTGCAGTCCCTCCATCTTGAAGGACTCCTTCCCTAAGAACCGGTCTAGAGCACGAAGGTTGATGATAGGTCGATAATCGTCATTTTCTTTTTGTACTTAGAACATGGTTGAAGTGAAATGGTCGTCCTCTGGCTTGACTTCCCGGACGGTTCCCTTTGCTAACAAGTCTTTGATAGCCTTTTCCATATGGTAAGCATCCGAGTGGTATTTTACTCTGGTTACTCTCATGTGCCATTGCCTGGGGCGCCTGCAAAGGGCTTCCATTGATACCAGCCTCGTAGCTGAAGGAACTACCAACGTTAAAATAAAGTTACTTTACCTTTACCTTTTAGAAATTTAAAAAATAAAAATTATTAAAAACTTCACGCCGCCTGAAGTGGACTGTTCATATTTCATTCAGTCCAAATGGTATATTTAAAAAAAAGTAAAGAACAGTTCAGTTTTGACCATGTCTAGAGAATGTGAGAAATGACACCTTCGGTTTTGTTGGAAAGAGTGTTGCCTCGAAACAAACTCAAGCTTTGCTTTCCAAAAATAAACTGCCGGTGTGAATTAACCCTTTGAACCATTCAACAACAACTTGTCAAAGGTATAGTAGCTAAAACGCGGGACCGGGGCGGGGGCCGGGGCTGGGGCTGGGGCCGGGGCCGGGGCCGGGGCCGGGGCCGGGATCGGGGTCGTGGTCGGGGTGTCTTTTTTCTCGAAATTGTTTTGTTTCAATTTTTGTCGTTATTTTCCTGTAATGTTATATTCGAATGTTCGGCATCTTTCCTTCATTTATGGTGGAAATTAGTCAAAAAAATATGGAACATACAGAAGCTACGAAAGGGACATCTTTGTTTGTTTTTCGAAATTAAGAGAATTTCAGACTGAAATTGGAGTTTTTGTGGGGAATATACGCTAACTCCTAGAGACACTTGAAGACTCGCTGAGCTCCACATTTTAATGTTTACTTCTTAAAAGCCTTTTCCGCAATACAATTAAAACGAAACGGAACTTAAAAAAAAAAAAGAAACTGAGATGTCTCTTAAGAATTTTTTATGGCTTCCGTAAGTTCCTTAATGTTTTTAACTAATTTCCACCATAAATGAAGGACAGATGCCGGACATTCGAAAACAACAGTAAGGGA
Source organism: Montipora foliosa (assembly GCF_036669935.1). NCBI lineage: Eukaryota > Metazoa > Cnidaria > Anthozoa > Scleractinia > Acroporidae > Montipora > Montipora foliosa. Next base: position 65,620,962 of record NC_090869.1, on the reverse strand, counting down.
GAATAACGACAAAAATTGAAACAACAAAATAATTGGAAAAAAAAGGCACCCCGACCCCGACCCTGGCCTCGAATTTGGGCTACTACCAATATTTTGTAGGCCAGCTACATACTCACTTAACGAGAAATGGTAGAAGATAGCACCAGTAAAGATGGACGTATAAAGAGCCTAGCATGACGTAAGCGATAGAAAGACGAAGAAGACAGTATAGTACGATGCACATTGTCCACCTTCACCCGAAAGATATCAGCAATGTGGACCCGCTCGTTGACAGAATCCAACAATGCTTAATTAATGTAAACCAAGCGCAAGGTGTTTGTCTTAAGCACATCGTAGCCAATCAACGGAGGTTTGCCTGCAACGTTATAATTTTTATCCTTATAAACTATGGTAAATTTAACAGCCTCATGATGCAGCGTCATATCGGCTCCCGACATCGACCAAGGTAGATCCTGCACTAAGAAGATCTCATAAGGTAGGTATATACATCATCCTAGGGCTTTTGTATTCATTGTTACATGGGAAATCTTGTATTGGCTCTTGACCCTACTGAAATTGTTCCATGTAAACTGAACGCAAAGGCGTTTTTACCTTCTTCAAATGTCCCTTGCCAACGGGATCATATATACGTATCCGTCTCCTCAACTGACTTCCTTTTTTAGTTTGTGTCGCAATTTACAATATTTTGTCCGAAAGCGGCGTGTCGAATTAAAACCAAAAGGGAACTGATATTCGAATAAGGAAAGTCACTCTTAATTATTCTCTCGTTTAGCATTCTTAGGAGCTAAAGCTTAAGAAACTAGCAACGGACAAATCGAAAGGGTGAGGCACGGGTTGAGGCCGCAGAACATATTGAAACCAGACAACAGCAATGAAACAAAATATATTGAAACA
>NC_090869.1:65610068-65615068 GCF_036669935.1 Montipora foliosa | reverse complement strand
AATTTTGTCCGGATCAGGATCTATCACCATTTGATCGCGTCCACTTTTCACGTATTCCTCCACTCCGCAACGCGCATTTTTAAAAAAGGGTAACTGATAAACCTTGAAAATCGATTGAAAAACATCAACTGTTTTACTACTATTTAAAATCAAAGCCTTGTGATTACCGTTTTACAAGCAAAGGTTTTGTTTTAAGTTTAAGGGAATCCCCACGACACCGCATCGCGTAACCAAAACCGCAACTCTTCATTCTTCAGCGAAGAAGGATTTAGCCCAGCTAACGAGGCTCCGGGAATGTCATCTTCGGTAAGAATAACTGAGTCATTCACTGCACTGCTTGAGCACGCCATTTTAGGAGGATTTAGCTCTGATAAGACTGGAATATCGTATATCTTTTTTCGGAATAAGTGAGATTATTCTATTAGCCAGAGACGTGGAATAATCTCACATATTCCTAAAAAATAAAAAGGATAAGACACTTTTGGAAAACCTTAGACCAATCTTTACCATGAACCGTTTTAATCTTTCCTTTAATTTTCGTCTTTTAGAATGCACGAGGACAACAGAAAAGGCCAGACAACTTGAGAATGCCGAATGAAACAGGAACACATGATCCTTCGACGAGGTTGAATAACACGTGGCTTGCAGTTTACGTCACTGAATTTGCCGTCATATTTCTAATAAACGGCTTTACTATCATCACCTTTGCAAGAGATGACCACATTCGCAAGCGCACTACGTACCTGATCATAAACCTGGCTGTGGCTGATTTACTGGTGGGGGGATTGTCAGGGCCCATGCATATTTACCATACCCTAACCTTTAAACCTGACAGTGGATTCAGTTGGAGAAAATTCACAGTGTTGTACTTCGACAACGCGTTTACAGCTTGCTCCCTGCTCAATCTTGCCTTGCTGTCGTTGGAACGCCTCCATGCAACTATTTTTCCTTTCAGACACTCTCGAATGATGAACTCGGTTTACTTAAAAGCAGTTATTTGCATTTGGCTTTTAGCTCTTATCCCAGCGTCCGTAGATGCTGCGCTATTCCTTACTGACTCAAAAGCCAGCCAAATCGTTTGGGCTTCACTCATTATAATTGTCCTTTTGATCATTATAGTCTCCTACATGATTATTACTTTTAATGTAAAAAGAAACGTCCTTCCACAGCTATCTGGTGCAAGGGCCTCCGATAGGAAGCTGACAGTCACGTTGTTCATCGTCACTGCTCTCAGTACACTGGCTATTCTTCCCTGGTTTTTTGACGCCGTCCTCGGTGTAAGAGGATTCAACGGACTTTCCCCAACGGCGAAATTAAATATCCACCAGTCCATAAATGTCTTGTTCTACGCCAATTCCTTTGTAAATCCTTTAATTTACACCTTACGAATGCAAGAGTTTCGGAAAGCCGCGCAAATCTGGTGTCGCAAGAATAGTGAGAGACAACGTCAGTCTTTCCAGATGAGTTCTATATCACGGATAAATGCATTGCCGGATGCTCAAGTTGCGGTCAACAGTAGTTGAGCTGACCACTTTGAAGATAGCTCTCAACCGAACATAGGGAAACACGAAATACCTGCCATGATGCGCTAATCACATCCGACTTTAGCTAATCTGGTGGAGCACGGTTAACGCTCACTATATAAACATCACGAGGAGACCCATTTAAGCCAACTTCCTCTTTACAACATACCTCCGGCGATTGTTTGCTCGGAGATATTCGGAAAAAGACTGAGATCTCCGGCAGAATTCGACCCTACGACTTTCCGACTGATAGCTCGGATCCTCTACCACCGAGCTGAATTTTCATTCGAAGTGTTTGGGTGAAACTTATTCCGTGATACTGCTAGAACTGATGATGAATTGTTCAAATGGTGCATTCACGCAATTATAGCGAAGAAGAAGGTGACATTGCTGCTGGCGTTGAGGCAAGGATTGTTTTTCCAGCCCGGTTAGGGTTCTGTGTATGTTTGCATGAGAATTTTATTGAGAGGCTAGGGACCCTCGAATGACATTCATATATAGCCTGTATTTCTGGACTCCAGTCATTTTGAACTAACGAGAAATTAAAATTAAGAGGACACTCAGTAATGTACGGTTTCCTAAAAGGGACATGCATTCCAAAAACTATATACTTATCTAGCACTGTCACTTATTTATCTAGCATTGCTACTTATTTTCTAGCGGTGCTACTTATTATCTAGCAGTGTCAATTACAAGTACTCCGGCTTCCCAATCCACTCTCACATGGGGATAACCTGTAGTTATGGCACCAAAGCTGAAAGAGGTGGTCTTCTATATTTTATCAGCCTGTGTCGTCTGTCTTCGAGGGAGATGTTCAGCTCCACAGTACATTTCTTTCGTTCCACAGACGGCATTTTGCAGCGAGTAATCCCTCTTGGCCTTATATGCCTTATCTCGCATTTACATGTAGCTGCACTGTGAATAGTCAACATGCCAATCACCTACTCATGATTGACTTAAGTCATATTTTCCACTGCCTGCTCAGCTGACGCCGAAAATTGCTTTTATCTGTCATCGACCGTGGACTGAGAAAACTTTCAACAGTTAGTGTACTCTTGCTATGGAGCATCCCACGAGAAGCTACGAGAGGACGTCTCATTGTAGCTCATTGTAGGTCATTAGCTAATTTTAGCTTATAATGTAGCTCATTGTAGGTCATTGTAGATCACTGTAAGCCATTGTAGACCATTGTAGGTCATTGTAGTAGGTCATTGTTGCTCATTGTAGGTCATTCCTTGTTTTAGTAACTACGATTTGTTTAACCCTTTTCACTGCATACCAAAGATACCGCATGTAAGCAAATGGCTCGTTTCTCCTTAATTAAAAGATGATTTCTTTCCAGAACTGAGAAAAAAGATGAAGATGATTAGAAAAGCTATTATCACTGTCTAGAGTTGACTTGTTCTTCAATTTCAAAAGTTAAAATCTTGTACCGAAGAAGTTGGGTACACTAAACTCCCTCAAGAACCGTGTAACTTAAATTAAGTCGTATTTTTATTCTCTCCGCTAGAGGAGGAGGAGCGTTGCGAGACGAGACTAAAAACGGCTGCGAGGGAGACTAAGGGTGGGTTCGGTTGTCCCTTTTCCGGAATAGGAACACATGAAATAGAAGTTAGAAATCCTTCGTTTTTACGGAGATTCACATGAAAATTGTCAAACACTTGCTAAAATGCTATTTTAAACATATCTTTATCATCCTTGTTGCTTCAAAACGCCAGACCTACCGTTTTAAATCATCACTTCACGTATTCTCATTCCGGAATAGGGTCAATCGAACGCGCCCTAAGTTAAGGACGTTCGCGCCAAAATCTTCCTACGGTGAGATTTTCTTCATTTCTCGCCTAGAGTTAGGTCATAAAGTACTTACTCCAAAAATGAAAAAAAAAAATGGGGGTCACCAACTTTCTTTCGGAGAAAATGGCAGTGGAAAAATGCCTTAATTTCGAGAAATCGGTCATAATAGCGAGATGTAGGCTCATCTGCTCATCCATCGAAAATCATAAAAATAAACTGTTGGAGTGAAAGTTTCCGTGCATAGGTTTTTTAGGAGTGAGACTTTTAGATGTATGCCGCTAGGGATGTGGTAAACAGTAGAGTTCATCCTCGACGAGCGTTTTCGTAAGCTCTATCCGTTGCAACCACTACCAGAATTCGATGGCACGAGGAAAGAAAATGTTAAAAAAAGATAACTTCTTACGGTGAGAATTTTTTCATTTCATCATATTTTGTAGATAGTAAGTAAAGTAAGTGATTCATGATTAAAAAAATAGGGGTCACCGATGATCTGAACGAGTAAAATCGATGTGATTTTGCAAAGCTCTTGGAAAAGTTCGGTGACCCCTTGTCCGTGACCTGTCGGGCAAGGACTGGAACCCAAGAGAGGATCGATCGTTGAAGAGATGAAAGGTTTTTACCGAAAAAAAAAACCTTTCTCGAGCATAGCAACGAAGTTTTAAGCTGGGGTCATCTTCATTTGGTTGGTGTTTTGTATAATATCTCTCCACTGCCGTCATGCTCATCCTCTGGAGTGTGTTTTTTTTTAAATTCAGTCGCTGATTGTTTCCACGCAGGTCCGCACTATTCAAGCAGACGAGGACGAAAATACTGCTCAATTTTCACGAAAGTAAAGGAAAAGAACTTTAAAAACATGCATTCACTTTGAACTTAAGTTCGTAGGGTAATAAAAACATTAAAAAGAAACAGCCCCATTAAATTTACGCAACGGTTCGTCCTCGAGTTTTCCAAACTTTCAGCCACTAGTCTACTCGATCAGCTACCTTTTCCAGAGCTTTTCCATCCTCCCGCTCACTTCTCTTTGAAGTTTCATGATGATTCGGAAATAAATGTGCCATTCTTTTGCCGGCCTGGAATTTTTTCCTCGGCGTTTTTGTCGCCATGTTATTTTGACTGATGCTTGAAAAACTTGTATGAAATCAAGTAGACTAGTGCACGACTGATAAAACCTCGCGAATATCAGTCGTGCAGTAGTCTACTTGACTTTCATAAATATTTTAAATCAATTTTCACTGATCACGATCTTCTCTGATCCAACGCTGTGCAAGACTTATCGTTCATGGTTTTTGCAAAGGTTTTAAAACCTCAACTTCACTAATGCTCGAAGTAATGCGTGACATATTACAGTCGCGTTACCTGCGCAGTAACGTTGCGCACAAACAATTAGCGCGAACGTCCTTAAGAAAGGAAAAATAATGAAACGAAAGAATCTTCTGGTGTGCTTAGGGAATCTGCAAAGATTGTGAATAAACAGCAACCGAAACAGGAACCTTGAAGGAAACCATTCGAGAAATGATTATAAGCGACAATCAGCCCGGAGGTCAAATTTTATACTGCAATCGAGTCTGTTTTGTTCAAGTTTTTATAGCTGTTTCTTGTGTTCCGGTGGTTTCGTTTCGCTGGGTTCGTTCCGTTGTTTCAGTGGTTCCGGTGGTTTTGGTGGTTTCGTTCCGGTGTTTCGAG
>NC_090869.1:65592568-65600068 GCF_036669935.1 Montipora foliosa | reverse complement strand
CAAAGAAAAGCCGCAAAAAAGTGATTTGACCAATGCAAGAGTAAATTTTATGATCGCTGTAAGAGCATAATAAAGGCTGATGTAAATAATGAGAGAACTATATACACAGTCAAGATACCTCAAGAAACAATCACTATGGAGCCTAATCTAACATCAAACGATTTCAATAATTTGTGGAGACCTATAAGGAAAACAGAAAATGAAGTAAACCTGCAGGCCTTCGACACCATAGTCAACAATGAAATACCGCTCCCAAAATAGCTCGTAACGGGAAAATGTTTGATGATCTCCAAAAGCAGATAATCCACAAGCTAAAGATCATCGACCAATTACATTACTTAACACGCTGTATAAGACAATAACATCTGTCATTAATAGCAAGGTTAACATCCATCAAGCACACCACCAGTACATGCAGATTGACCAGAGAGGATCCACAACCGGGTCTGTGGGTTGTATAGACAACCTTATTATTGATAAAACAACGCTAGAAGAAGCCAGAGACAGAAACAAGAACCTGTCGTGCGTATGGATTACGCGACGACGAGACGTTAAAAAGGCTTTCGATTCGGTTAATTGCAGATGTACAACATCCCTTTAAAGATAATCAACTTTATCAAGAGTACAATGGAAAGCTGGTCAATAACTTTAGAAGTCAAACTGAGCAACGTCAAGGAGAGTATTGGTCCGATAAAACTAAAACAAGGGATACTACAAGGTGATTCGTTCTGTGTACGATTGTTTATCCTTTGCCTCAACCCGATTGGATGGTAGTTAAGAAGTACTGAAGGACATACCAACTTATATGACAAACAAATATGTTATAGCCCTCAGTTATCAAGAAGAGTGTACAGAATTATCTTCGGTCAATGTAACCTACCTATTCGAGCGAAGCAGTACCTGGGCATCTGGCTCAAAATGCTCTCTACTTCACTGCAGTGAACAGAACAACCAGGCTACCATTACTACATATTTCTGGACCATGACGTAAAATTCATGTTTAACGAGTTGACACCGCTTGACTTGAAGAAGAAACTGCCACTTCAATCATTTCACTAATGACTTTTACATTACGAGCCTGTAGTGGGTGTCGTAGATTGGCTTGGCCATCACGGTGCAATGTGGACTTTCGAGCGAAGGCACGTGTTATACGGCATTCGAAATGACACATCTTTATCTCTGCCTGTTGTATGGTAAGACGCCGCTTTCAACGCTTTTCACTGTAAGGCTGTGGCTGACATTTTACCATACGACACACAATAGGATGATACGAATTAGTGGTTCTCTCAAATTGTCGTCATTACGCTCGTTAACTTGAAATTCAGAGGCCAAGCTTTGCTATACGTACCAGAAAGCGCTAAAAACCAAAAACGTCGCCAATATCCTCGTCAGATGAGTAACAAAACTTTCTCTTCTAATGAAAGAATGCCAACTTGTATAGAGTACGCCGAACGGGATTCGCCTACAGTTTATCAAAACCGATCTCGGTTTAAGGAATTTAAGGCAAAATTAATGGAGCATGCGGTAAACTCTTTAACATACTGCATGAAGGTGACCCGAAATCTCCCTATTATGCCGTACACACATTTCAACTGAACGTCAGGATAAAAGGACAGAACGGCAGGTAGTGGCTAAAGTAATTATAAACAAAGGCTTTTACATTTAATATAGTAGATCAAATCCTCATGAATATTTTGAGCTGTTAAACCAGCAGAAAAAACACTAGGTTGAAAGGAAATACTCATGAACACTTGATTCCACTTGAAACCATCCTAGCATTTAGCACTCTGTGCATTAATTACGTGTGGCTGTCTTCCAAGATTTAAAGTTTGCAAGTAACGGAGGAAGGACTCAAGTCATTAGGCTCCGACTGCGGACAAATTTTTCTATACAGTGATTAGCAGTATTTTCGCATTTGTTGTTATCGTAAGTTACAGGGGGTTATGGAAAACTAGTAGCTCTGGCTGCCGATGAATTTTGCCACAAGGGCCACCCCAAGAGCGCTTTGCACTATTACTAAAAATAGACTTTGTCACATAAGCCCCCCGCATAGACTCAGACATTTCGATCTACTGAAAGGAAATGTATGAGTGAGGTAAGCAATAGTGAATGAAAAAGAGGAAAACTTAATAAGTCTGTGGAGTTGGTTTCTAAAAAAGAGGTAGAATGGTCAGTACTAAACCCTGTTGATGTAAGTTGGACTCACAGTATCCAGATAAATGACCATAAATTGCCGAAATCTCTCAAAGATTTGCAACAATCAGCGGAGAAAGTCTTCATACCGCTGCCAAAACCATCCTCAAACATCGAGAAATGAAAGCCTTGGTTAATCGATTGAACGCGGAAATTCTTAACTGTAAAAAACATGTCATTTTGTGCTGTACAAAGTATATGGCAAAGAAAAATCCATGAAAGATATGTTAGTCAGAGTAAAACAGACAACCATTTGCGAACAGCAGGAGCAGCGTAGGCCCATCAACACTTTTCCAACGTTCCAATCTGTCCACGGAGTAGAATAGGGAACAGAACTTGCACTATGGTACCATTTCCTTCCATCATCAAACCCTTGTTTGTATTTTCGCCGCAGACCAACGACCCTTATCGACGCTCGGATCAAGCGCTTGGTCACTTCCACTGTTTACAAGACCTATTACAGCCCCTCACCTGTTTAAAAAGGTCGTCACCTTTGCCCTTCAATTTTAACCCCCTACACTTTAAACACCGTTCTAGCTGCTCAATTCTGCATTGTTCTGGGTCTCTCTCCAGAATAGAGCTAAGAACACGGTCGACGTCGCATAAAACCGAAAAGATTGAAGCGAATATTATGCCTCATTTCCCTTGTGACTCTTACAGACTTAACCTTGTTTGTCTGAGTCACTTGCGGGGTCTGTAATTTCATGACGTCATTAGTGCAAAACGCTATATTAACTTCGTGTTAGCTTTTTAGTGCCACCCCTTTAAATATTGCACAACGAGCCAGAGATAACCGGAAGAGAAAAGACCCTATTAGGGTACATGTGTGGAATACCACAGTACAAAGCTAAGAAGTGGTCGAGTAGATAAATGATAGGTATGAAGAAAGCTGAAAACGTACATACGTATATCTAGTAATTTATACTCCACATGATTGCTGCAGGGAAGTAATAGCAACGGTCAACATCAACGCGAGGTCATTATTTGAACCACTGAGACCGGTGTTGCAACGTGATACAGCGTTCTCTGCAGCGAACCTATCAGAAACACCATGATCAACGTGAACGAGCATCTTTCCTAATGCTCTCATTGTCTCTTACAAAAAGAACAAATGACTTAAGGACTTTTTAATCAGGATTTCAAATCCAACCGGCTCAAACTTGAAACCATCTAAACCTAGGAAATCCTGGAAACGCACTGTTTTCCTTCACGCGACAAAGTATTGCTAAAACCCTGACACTATTACACTCCACATTAGCTTTACAAGTGGCCTGTTTCTTTCTGACCTGCTTCAACAATTAAAATGATGGCACAAAATAGAAAGATCACGACCTCTCAGGCCACCTCAAGTCGGAGCCCTATTTCTTTCGCCTTTAAAAAGTAAGCGGATTTATATATTTATTACACTTCATGGCACATAAGTACGAGGAAAGAAAGTAAACATAAAGTAGTAAATAAAATATAATAGAAATAACAATTATGAATAAACCTTATTTTGGAAGGGCCATAGGAGGGAACGATAAAGAGCCACAAACTCCATACCAGGCGAATCTCCACAAGTAAAAGATACAGATGCATTAAAAAAAAAAAAAAAAAAACAATAAAAATGAAAAGAAAAAAAAACAAAACAATGATAATGATGATCGCAGCAACCATCGAAACGCGAGGACGTGAGTACTCTAGCTCTTCTTAAAACACTATATTTGACGCTTAAACAATGCGTATGGTCACAATATCATTGCTGATCTTGATCAACATTTACGAGATCAATATGCCACGGCAAGAAGAAGCGCAACACGCTCGAAACCTACAATCTTGGACAAAAAGGGTTGAGAATATTAAATACAGGGGTTATTTTGCGCACTACGTCCTAAATATCGCACATTATTAGCGATCCCCCTCCCCCCTACAACCAATGTTGATAAGCCCAGGTTTGACATGCTTTGTTTCGTCTAGCAACATTGATCAGGGGGGGTGGGGGCAAAAAGAGAGCTTTTTTGTCATACTCGTGATCGGAGTTTAGTCCAAAAGCAACGTTTTCTCAACAATTTTGTCCAAGATTGTAGCTAATACTTCAAATTTAGAAGATGGAGAAACGAGTGCTGTACAACAACGCGTTAAAGCCAAGTGGACCGTGGAAATACACTGCCTTACTAGAGTCAAGAAAAGAAGCTGAACAACTACACAACAAAGACAACTGCCCCAGGAAGGACAATGGGAGAAAAGATGGAATTATGGACCACTCCGCAACCGTTGTTGTGTGGAAAACCTACACAGACGACAATAGAAAGCTACAAAAACATGCCACAACGACAGATCCGAGACCAATATGGCGAAGGTTTTATTGATAACAAAATCCCTCAATGGCGGAGACAAACCTCACAAATATCAGAGGAAATCAGGCGACTGGCGACAAATGGTAAACTTACACCGAAACTGAGAAAGAATAGAAATTGGATGAGAAAAGAATTAAAGGACAAACCGACGAAACAACGCCTAAAGGAACATAAAGAGAAAAATATCAATCAGCTAAGAGTTAAAAAGCTTGAAAGAGAGAAAAGGATCCTAGCAAGCAAAAGAAAAGCCACAAACAAGTGATTTGACCAATGCGAGAGTAAATTTTATGATCGCTGTAAGAGCATAATAAAGGCTGATGTAAATAATGAGAGAACTATATACACAGACAAGATACCTCAAGAAACAATCACTATGGAGCCTAATTTAACATCAAACGACTTCAATAATTTGTTGAGACCTATAAGGAAAACAGAAAATAAAGTAAACCTGCAGGCCTTCGACATCATAGTCATCAATGAAATACCGCTCCCAAAATAGCTCGTAACAGGAAAATGTTTGATGATCTCCAAAAGCAGATAATCCACAAGCTAAAGATCATCGACCAATTACATTACTTAACACGCTCTATAAGACAATAACATCTGTCATTGATAGCAAGGTTAACATCCATCAAGCACACCACCAGTACATGCAGATTGACCAGAGAGGATGCACAACCGGGTCTGTGGGTTGTATAGACAACCTTATTATTGATAAAACAACGCTAGAAGAAGCCCGAGACAGAAACAAGAACCTGTCGTGCGTATGGATTACGCGACGACGAGACGTTAAAGAGGCTTTCGATTCGGTTAATTGCAGATGTACAACATCCCTTTAAAGATAATCAACTTTATCAAGAATACAAGGGAAAGCTGGTCAATAACTTTAGAAGTCAAACTGAGCAACGTCAAAGAAAGTATTGGTCAGATAAAACTGAAACAAGGGATACTACAGGGTGATTCGTTCTGTGTACGTTGTTTTAAGTGTATTTGTTTTTAAATTGTGAATAACTTAGATATATATATATACTTTTTTACTCAAATATTGTAACATAAGATATGTATTTTTTATCTTGTGAGGAAATAAAGACTATTATTATTATTATTATTATGTGTACGATTATTTATCATTTGCCTCAACCCGATTGGATGGTGGTTAAGAAGTACTGAAGGATATACCAACTTATATGACAAACAAAGATGTTATAGCCCTCAGTTATCAAGAAGAGTGTACAGAATTATCTTCGGTCAATGTAACCTACCTATTCGAGCGAAGCAGTACTTGGGCATCTGGCTCAAAATGCTCTCTACTTCACTGCAGTGAACAGAACAACCAGGCTACCATTACTACATATTTCTGGACGATGACGTAAAATTCATGTTTAACGAGTTGACACCGCTTGACTTGGAGAAGAAACTGCCACTGCAATCATTTCACCAATGACTTTTACATTACGAGCCTGTAGTGGGTGTTGTAGATTGGCTTGGCCATCACGGTGCAGTGTGGACTTTCCAGCGAAGGCAGGTGTTATGCGGAATTCGAAATGACACATGTTTATCTCTGTCTGTTGGATGGTAAGACGCCGCTTTCAACGCTTTTCACTATAAGGCTGTGGCTGACATTTTACCATACGACACACAATAGGATGATACGAATTAGTGGTTCTCCCAAATTGTCGTCATTACGCTCGTTAACTAGAAATTCAGAGGCCAAGCTTTGCTATACGTACCAGCAAGCGCTAAAAACCAAATAAATCGCCCATATCCTCGTCAGATGCGTAAAAAAACTTTCTCTTTTAATAAAAGAATGGGAACTTGTATAGAGTAAGCCGAACGGGATTCGCTTACAGTTTATCAAAACCGATCTCGCTTTAAGGAATTTAAGGCAAAATTAATGGAGCATGCAGTAAACTCTTCAACATACTGCATGAAGGTGACCCCACACACATACATTTCAACCGAACGTCAGGATAAAAAGACAGAACGGCAGGTAGTGGCTAAAGTAATTATAAAGAAAGGCTTTTACATTTAATATAGTAGATCAAATCCTCATGAATATTTTGAGCTGTTAAACCAGCAGAAAAAACACTAGGTTGAAAGGAAATACTCATGAACACTTGATTTTAGCATTTAGCACTCTGTGCATTAATTACGTGTGGCTGTCTTCCAAGATTTAAAGTTTGCAAGTAACGGAGGAAGGACTCAAGTCATTAGGCTCCGACTGCGGACAAATTTTTCTATACAGTGATTAGCAGTATTTTCGCATTTGTTGTTATCGTAAGTTACAGGGGGTTATGGAAAACTAGTAGCTCTGGCTGCCGATGAATTTTGCCACAAGGGCCACCCCAAGAGCGCTTTGCACTATTACTAAAAATAGACTTTGTCACATAAGCCCCCCGCATAGACTCAGACATTTCGATCTACTGAAAGGAAATGTATGAGTGAGGTAAGCAATAGTGAATGAAAAAGAGGAAAACTTGATAAGTCTGTGGAGTTGGTTTCTAAAAAAGAGGTAGAATGGTCAGTACTAAACCCTGTTGATGTAAATCGGACTCACAGTATCAAGATAAATGACCATAAATTGCCGAAATCTCTCAAAGATTTGCAGCAATCAGGAGAGAAAGTCTTCATACCGCTGCCAAAACCATCCTCAAACATCGAGAAATGTAAGCCTTGGCTAATCGATTGAACGCGGAAATTCTTAACTGTGAAAAACATATCATTTTGTGCTCTACAAAGTATATGGCAAAGAAAAATCCATGAAAGATATGTTAGTCAGAGTAAAACAGACAACCATTTGCGAACAGCAGGAGCAGCGTAGGCCAATCAACACTTTTCCAACGTTCCAATCTGTCCACAGAGTAGAATAGGGAACAGAACTTGCACTATGGTACCATTTCGATCCATCATCAAACCTTTTTTTGTATTTTCGCCACAGACCAACGGCCCTTATCGATGCTCGGATCAAGCG
>NC_090869.1:65507568-65587568 GCF_036669935.1 Montipora foliosa | reverse complement strand
TGTGGCTGTCTTCAAGATGTAAAGTTTGCAAGTAACGGAGGAAGGACTCAAGTTGTAAGGCTCCGACTGTGGACAAATTTTTCTATACAGTGATTAGCAGTATTTTCGCATTTGTTGTTATCGTAAATTATAGGGAGTTATGGAAAACGAGTAGCTCTGGCTGCCGATGAATTTTGCCACAAGGGCCACCCTAATTAACTTCGTGTTAGCTTTTTAGTGCCACCCCTTTAAATATTGCACAACGAGCCAGAGATAACCGGAAGAGAAAAGACCCTATTAGGGTACATGTGTGGGATACCACAGTACAAAGCTAATAAGTGGTCGAGTAGATGAATGATGGGTATGAAGAAAGCTGAAAACGTACATACGTATATCTAGTAATTTATACTCCACATGGTTGCTGTAGGGAAGTGATAGCAAGGGTCAACATCAACGTTAGGTCATTATTTGAACCCCTGAAACCGGTGTTGCAATGTGATACAGCGTTCTCTGCAGTGAACCTATCAGAAACTCCATGATCAACGTGAACGAGTATCTTTCCTAATGCTCTCATTGTCTCTTACAAGAAGAACAAATGACTCAAGGACTTTTTAATCAGAACTTCAATTCCAACTCAAAGTTGAAATTACCTAAACCTAGCAAATCCTGGGAACGCACTGGTTTCCTATACGCGACAAAAAATCACTAAAACCCTGACACTCTTTTTAACTCCACATAAGCTTTATAAGTGGCCTGTTTCTTTCTGACCTGCTTCAACAATTAAAATTATGGCACAAAATAGAAAAATCACGACCTCTCAGACCACCGTCCTTTAGTCGGAGCCTTTGTTCTTTCGCATTTAAAATCTTAGCGGATTTATATATTCATTACACTTCATGGCACATAAGTACGAGGAAAGAAAGTAAACATGAAGTAGTAAACAAAATAAAATACAAATAACAATTATGAATAAACCTTATTTTGGAAGGGCCATAGGAGGGAACGATAAAGAGCCACAAACTCCATACCAGGCGAATCTCCACAAGTAAAACATACAGATCCATTAAAAAAAAAAATGAAAAGAAAAAAAAAAACAAAACAATGATAATGATAATCGCAGCGACCATCGAAACACGAGGACGTGAGTTCTCTAGCTCTTCTTAAAACGGCATATTTGACGCTTAAATAATGCGTATGGTCACAATATCATTGCTGATCTTGATCAACATTTACGAGATCAATATGCCACGGCAAGAAGAAGCGCAACACGCTCGAAACCAAGCAAGTACAAAAATTAATAAAAATGAAAAGAAATAAAAAAACAATGATAATGGGGGGCAGCGACCATTGAAGCGTGAGGACGTGAGTTCTCTAGCTCTTCTTAAAACACCATATTTGACGCTTAAATAATGTGTATGGTCGCAATATCATTGCTGATCTTGATCAATATTTACGAGATCAATATGCCACGGCAACAAGAAGCGCAACACGCTCGAAACCAAGCAAATACTTCAAATGTAGAAGATGGAGAAACAAGTGCTGTACAACAACGCGTTAAAACCAAGTGGACCGTGGAAATGAACATTGCTATAAAAGGGTCAAGAAAAGAAGCTGAACAACTACACAACACAGACAACTGCCCCAGGAAGGACAATGGGAGAAAAGATGGAATTATGGAGCTCACAAATAAGATATGGGACGAAAAGAGAGTCGCTCATCTTCGAAAAACACCACAGAATTTGCGAGACCACTATGCATATCAGATGAAGACGATTTAGACAAATGCACAAGCTATTGCCAAAGAAATGACCGAAAAAAGAAGTGCAGAGGATACAAATGACCAAAAAGGTAGTCAAAACTCCACCAGGGAATACTAGCACAAACATAAACAACAGGAACAAAGAAAGATAAAACTTTTACAAAACCAAACTCGATCAAGCCTTTTCAATGAATTAAATAAGTGAACTTGTTACTGCCATCTACATGAAGATCGTAGATGATACTCAAGAAAAGAGAACAAACAACATTCGTTAAAAAGTGCCCAACAAACGATGAATGAAATTGACATCTCAACGAGGAAACTGACCCGTTACAATATCTATGGGAAAGAAACCGCGCAATTTGTGCAACCGCTGTTGCCACGGCGTGGAAAACCTACACAGACGACAATAGAAAGCAACAAAAACATGTCACAACGACAGATCCGAGACCAATATGGCAACGTATTATTGATAACAAAATCACTCAGTTGCGGAGACAAACCTCACAAATAACAGAGGAAATCAGGAGACTAGCGACAAATGGTTAAACTGACACCGATCGGAAACTGAGAAAGAATAGAAATTGGATGAGAAAAGAATTAAAGGACGCCTGCAAGAACATAAAGAGAAAAATGTCAATCAGCTAAGAGATGAAAAGCTTGGAGAGAGAAAATAATCCTAGCACACAAAAGAAAAACCGCAAACAAGCGATTTGACCAATGCATGAGTAAACTTTATGATCACTGTAAGAGCATAATAAAGGCTGTTGTAAACAATGAGAGACCTATATAAACAGACAAGATACCTCAAGAACCAATCATTATGGAGCCTAATCTAACATCAAACGATTTCAATAACTTCTGGAGACCTATATGGGAAACAGAAAATGAAGTAAACCTGCAGGCCTTCGACACCATAGTCAACAATGCAATAGCTCTCCCAAAATGGCTTGTAACAGGAAAATGTGTGACGATCCCTAAAGCAGATAATCCACTAGCTAAAGATCATCGACGAATTACTCTACTTAACACGCTGTATAAGACAATAGCATCTGTCATTGATAGAAAGGTTAACATCTATCAAGCACATCACCAGTACATGCAGATTTATCAGAGAGGATGCACAACAAGGTCTATGGTTGTATAGACAACCTTATTGTTAATAAAACAACGCTAGAAGAAGCTGGAGACAGAAACAAGAACCTGTCGTGCGTATGGATCGACGTTAGAAAGGCTTTGGATTCGGTTAATCACGTGCACAAATGGTTAACACTCTTTTTACAGATGCACAACATCCCCTTAAAGATAATCAGCTTTATCAAGAATACAATGGAAAGCTGGTCAATAACTCTTGAAGTCAAACTGAACAACGTCAAAGAGAGTATTGGTGCGATACAACTGAAACAAGGGATACTACAAGGTGATTCGTTCTGTGTACGATTATTTATCCTTTGCCTCAACCCGATTGGATGGTGGTTAAGAAGTACTGAAGGATATAGATCGTTTTCACTGTCACGCAATAAAAAAAAAATCGAAAACCATCCAGTGGAAAAAGTCAAGAATTCGTGATGTTGTAGAAGATAAATGAAGAAGACGCTTCTCCAAGTTTTAGGCCTGTGCGTTTCCTCAAACTTCAGATATTCGTCGAAATGTTTCGCAGAAAGTTACAGAGCCCAGTATGAAAACGCCGTGTTGGTGCACATCTGTGGTGCACCAATATGGCGGCCGGAAAATAGTGTCAACAGCTGTTACTTACTTTGGCGAACTAGGCGAGTGATCATCTGTACTGAACAGAAAGTTATTTACCTAAGCACTTTTCCTAATGCTTTAAATTCTAAAAAGGCTCAAAACCATGAGATAAATATATATTTCTCAATAAACTCGATCGTCGCCTCGTGTCACCCACCGCTATAACTCAGAAATTCAAAATGCTCTGGTTTCCAAACGAAGCACGCTATTGATCTTTAAAATTGCAAATGGATACAAATTTACCGCCTCTTATGCCTGATGAGGATGAAAACTTTCGTGGCTCTTTAGTTTTGGATTTTAGAAAATGATGACGTCACGTGAAAACAATCTATACCTACTTACATGACAAACAAGAGAAGCTTACGCATCTACTATAGGTAGATGGTGTAAAAACAGTTTGCGCAAAAAACCTTACTAATGACCAAGACAACAAACAAAGTGTTCGAAGACATCGGACTTATTTGGGGAAAATAAGAAATCACCGACAAAGCAAGCCCATAAGCAATCAAAGGCATGCTCAAAGCTACTGTTTACAAAGAACTCACTAACGAACTTGAAAACCAAAAACGGCTTGGACAACTGAGTACGAAACCGCTCAGAGATCCGGACATGTCACCAAATGCAAACACGATCCATACTGAACACATGGAAAAACATACCGGACGTTGTTTACAGCGTAAACAAAAGTATCACAACAACTTCTGCCTACAAGGCAAGGCTCAGGCACAGATACCAGATACCAAGTGCCGCATATGTAAAGAAAACGTCGAATCCACAACACATGTTCTAAGCATGTGCTCTAAAATTGCACAAACACTTTTAATTACGTGGCAAGACACGATCATATGCTTGGACCCATTTACCACTATCTACTACACAAGTATGGATACCAGGAAAGAGATCATAGCAAACCATGATACCAACAAAAACAACGTCAATCAGAACTAGAGAATACCATAAGCAAAGTACAATGGAATGTTCCATTTCATCTAAGTATGTAAATGAGAATCCCATCAAGTGATGCTAATCGTATAGATATGTCTGTGTGGGACGAAGTCAAGAATAAATGGTATTTGCTTGAGGGATCAGTATGTCAAGTAGGAAAGAAAAAGGAAAAGACGGTGCTTAAGGAAGAAAAATACACTGAATTGAGAGCAGGAATAAAGGACGTATACAAGGAATGCGAAGTAGCATAGTTTAACATTGTCTTAGACTTCCTTGGAGGATACAACCTTAAACTGGAGGAAAACCTCAACACACTGACAGAAGGCAAGAGAGAAACACTGTATCTACTCAAGAAAGCCCAAAAATGGATTATATCTCAGAACACTGAAATGCAGAATTTTAAAAACAAAAGAAAAAAAAAAGAAGAAAAAAAGGATGAAGGCCACAAATTAGCAATTACATCCCGCTTTGTTGGTCTGAGTGAGATATTGAGAAAGAAACAAATTAAAGATGCCATAATCATAAATAAAAGAGCATAATAAAAATAAAATCAGAATTGGAAAAGGGCCGTTATCCCAAGAAATTCCTAATGTTTACTTTAATCAAATGAAGTTAAGTTAGGGCTGTGACGAACACTGAAAGGAAGATTGTTCTAACTATCAACAATTCTGTTGAATTAGGAAAATTTAACATTACTGGCCTCGCAAAGTTTTTCGTCAATTTCAGGGAGTCAAAACCTCTTAAGAGTATAATGATCATCACTACTATACAAATGTAAATACTCACTCATGTCCAAGTTCAGATGTCCATTTACTAGCATCTGCTATAAAGCGTCTTTGTTGAATAGATCTCAAGTTCAGTTTTTTAAGCCTAGTTTCATAGTCACCATCTGACTTCAGGATTATTTTTGTCGCCCTTCTCATTCAATTTTATCAATGTTCTTCAGTGGGTGAGGAGACCAAACCACTGAGCAATACTCCAACTGTGACCTGACTAAGGAGCAGTATAAAGTCTTAAACCTCTTCACTTCACACAAACCCTTGCAAGTGCGTTTTATTAATCCCAACAATTTGTTGGTCTTACATACAGCGCGATCAATGTGAGAGTTCCATGTAAGACCTTTCGTTACAAGTACTCCTGGATCCTTAATCCTCTGTTTAAAGGTGAGTCTTGCATGAACAGGGTAGTATCAAAAGTCTGTTTTTTTTTTCATGAAATCCTCATGCGTTTACACTTTTTGAAGTTAGAGTCCATATCATTAAGCTGACTCCAGTTGTATAAGTTATCGATATTATGTTGAAATAAAGCATGGTCAGCGGCATTGTCAATTATGCGTGAGGTCTTGCAATTTAAGTCTGCATTTAAGGAAACTGTGTTCTCTGCATGGGCTAACCCATTCAGGTAAGTCGTTTATAAAAATGACAAAGAATAAAGGGCCAAGAATGGAGCCTTGGGGAACCCCAGAGTTAACCGTTTGCCAAGAAGAGTGATGCCCATCGATGACCACTCGCTGTTGTCTATCAGATAAGTAGTGCACACCATTTGAAGAGTGGACCAGATATTCCAAAGTTACATATTTTCTGCTGCAAAATGTTATGGCATACACAGTCAAATTCCTTTGAGAAGTCCAAGAAGACAACATCAGTTTGGTGACCTTCGTCTGATGCATGGACCAATGGTAGAAGGTAAGGACAAGCTGAGTAGAACACGATTTTCCATAAACAAATCCATGTTGCCATTCTGAAAGGTAGGGTGTCACATGATTTTAGAATGCGGAATATACAATCCTCTCCATACGTTTTGCTAGGATAGACATGCAGTAATGAAATTGGTCGGTAGTTTATTAGCAGTGCCTTCTCACCATCTTTGTGGACCGGTGTGATATTAGCACTCTTCCATAGTAAAAGCAAATGACCGTGTTGGAAGGAGAGGTTAAATAACATGTTCAAGGGCTTTGCCATTTCCTTGTAACAATCTTTCAAGATCCTTGCTGGGATGCAGCTCCAGTGGCCTTGTTGTGGTCAAGATTGTTCAAAATATTTTCCACTACCTTGTCTGTTGCCGTATCACTTGTCAGCTGATCTGGATTCACAACATCCATAACGTTAACTGATGGAATTGAAAGGACCAAAACTGTTTGAGGTCTGTTTTCAACTTACCAGATAGTCCCTTGAGAAAGCGATAATAGTTGGCATTGCTGAGTTGCATTGTGTGTTTTCTCAAGGAGACAAACCGCGTAGAACGTTCTTCAGATGGCGCTGATCTAATTTTCTTCCAGAGTCTCTTCTTCTTTCGCACAAGCTTCATTAAAGATTCGGCAGACAATAATAATTGAAGATTAAGTACCTTATTGCTTAGACTCCGGGCGTTAAGAAGCAAACATTTTGGATACTTGTTTTGTTTACCCCGACTTGCCATTGAAAAAAAAGCTGTCAGAGTTGCTATTTCGGTGTTCATCTACCAGGTCATCCTGAAGCAATAAAAAAGAGTCCGAAAAATTTGCTAGACCTCAGTCACAAAAAAACCACGGATTGTAAGAGCGCGCCAGTGCACCATAAATGCTATGATCCATTACAATTATATTACAGTTGATGTGATGCCAATAATTGCATTGTTCACAGAGAATTCCACTTGGGTTGCTTTTTACTAGTTTATCACAGATTATGCATGGAAATTTGTATTTCGGCTTGCACCTTGAGCGAGAGCCCGCGCCTGTGGAAGATTTTGAACAATCCGCGGTTCCTCCAGGCCTTCGATTGGGTTGAACATCGCCACATCTTAATATAACGTTTTCCAACCGGAATCTTGAGGTGCAGTTTGAATAATAGATGATGGGCCGCGATAAAAAGTGCCTTTTTGTCCAAAGATGGTGGCATGTAGGGGTGTAACGATTCATGTTCCTTTCGATTCGATTCGATTTCGATTATTGCCTTTCGGTTTCGATTATTTCGATTCGATTATGCAAAATATTAATGATTTTTAATTCTTGCAAGATGATACACAATGTAAACAACATACAACCCTAAACTCTCAATGCCCTTTGCAATGAAAACTCCAATAGACTTCGTTATTGCCGTTGCTCTGTTGCCCGACCGCGGCAACTTATTCTCCAGAACATCCTGAATTTTTGACTGTCCAGTTTCAGTACTGTTTTTGGTACCCGGCGAAGTTTTTGCCGTCTTTGACTGCAACACTTCTGACTTTTCATCAATGCTGTGTTGACTTTTTAAGTGTGCGCTCATGCTTGAGGTCGAACCGGCACAATACTTGAAAGTTGCGAAGCAAATTTTGCAGATAGTTTTAGACTTTTCTGTTGTTCCGTCTTCAGTCGGAAAACCATAATATTTCTACACTGCGGATCGAAAAGAAGTAGGCGGATTCACAATCGCTTGGTCATTCGTCGCCATGTTTGAGAACGTGACAATGAATACGCACATGGTTTGCCTTATTGGAAATTCTCAAGGGGTGGTAGAGGGGCAACATTTTTACCTAGCAACATGGCGCAAGAACTGCAAGTTAGCGTCTTTGATCGATTGTCAATGAAAAACGCACGTCTTATTGAGATCTAGATTCTAAGTTTACAATATAATGACTCACTGAGGGCACTTTTGGAAAGGTATGCAAAAAATCGAACCAAAATCGAAACGTGGAATCAAATAATCGTGAATCGAACCGAACGGTCATAATCGCGATTAATCGAGAATTCGATTAATCGTTACACCCCTAGTGGCATGTGCTGTTCGTCACGTGGAAAAGTGAAGTAAAATCTGGATCAGCATACGAACTACTATCTTGTGAAATAAAAACTCTAGAATTACTCTTCGCGAAAACTTGATTCAGCAGAGCAGTCACCATGCATGAGCGAGAAAAACGGTAGTAACTTCCAGAAATAAATAGTTTAAGCGGAGCTCATTGTAACACATCCCAGTGTGAGACAAATCCATCTTGGTTGAAAATTTCAACCACTTTACGTTTTTTAGCAGTTGCGACTCATCATAAGAGTTTTTTCAACCTATCTCAATTGACACTATGCGATTCTTAAATTTGCATACAGCTTGGATCTAATTGATCAATCAACCAAGCGACGCGAGCGAATCGAAAATCCTTGCCATCTTATTGGTTGATTAAAACGAGGGTCGCAACTCGCAGGACTATCAAGGAAGTGAAGCGAAGTGAATTGATTCAGAACTAGTGTTGTTATCAGTCTCTCCCCTCGTGACTTTTCACACACTAGAAATTAAAGTGTAATGTTACGAACGCAAAAATGTAAAATTACACTTTGTTACTGTGTAAACTATTACACCAAAAAAATCTTCTAAAATTACTCTATATGTAGGGTATTTTTACTCTTTTTAAAGGATAAAAGTTTGTGGGTATTATCAAGGATAAAATTACACAGTTGGTAGTGTACTTTTACACCAATCTTAATAGTAAAAGGCCAATTAATCTAAACTATGTTAGAGTGGTTTTTTGAACTCATACAGTTGTGGGCTTATAAATAGTAATTCATAAATATGATATACTGGGCCGAACAAACTGTCCTCAGGGCTTATTTATTTGTACGTAGTTCTCATTGCAGTCTGGCTCAATTTGTTACACTCTCTAGTTTAAGCAGAGTTAGTACTAACTCTGGTTTAAGTATGAATATATCAACGTTTCAAAGACATTCGAAGATGTATCTCTCGTGTCATTCTCTGAGTCGCTTTCTCTCTCTGAACTGGGCGAATGTACCGGATCATCTGAATCATCATGAGAAAGAATTTCGTTCTCTTTTCCTTCATCCGTTTCCTTAATAAGGTCAGGATGGTTGCGGGAAAAATGAGATGCAAAACTTGGAAAGAGTTTGTAAGTCTTGCTGTACCCAGGCCTACCACAAGTGACAAGACAATCTGGGTCGTGCGAATGCCGACTGCTAATGTGAGCCAGTAGCGGTAGTTTTTTTAAGCTCCTAAAAATCTGGTTCGTAACAAGCATAGATGTCAGCTGCACGGTGAAATTCAAAAGGTTTGTTTCCGGTTACAAATGTCACTTCGAACCATGTGATTGGCTGCGGTATTTACCTCTTTTGACAAAAAATTCCGGTCAAAAAGGCGACATAATTCTCCGCCAATCAAGATGCATCATTGAACAGCGATAAAGAAACTTGATGACCCTCTTTGTACTCCTTTTCATTTGGCCAGTCTTCGGAGAAGGTTTTGATTATGTGGAGGCCCTGTTTCTTGTGTTATTTTAAATTCAATGGCTACTCATGGATGCTCATATGTTAAACTATGGACAGTAGAGGAAGTAGGCGAATGGCTTACCAGTTTAGGTGCCCCGTACTACGAATATGCTGAATCCTTTCGTGGTGAGTAAACTGTGTTCGTTACTTCTACTGTTACCTTTTGAAGGTCATGATGTTCTCATCGCTCTTTGGTGTGCATTGTAGTCGATCCAAGTGTTTTTGGATCGACTACAATTCGCACCAAAGGACATTGTATTAAAATACATAAAAAAATACAAGCTGTTTTCTGTTACGTTGAAAACGCAAGAATTATTGCAGTGGTTTGACGTTCCTTAGATTTGAGACACAAATGGAAGGCACTGTTAGCTCGTTATGTCACCCAAATCAAGACCTTGGGTCCCGGCGACGGTCAGTTAGAATACTTCTCCCGGAAAATGATATGCCGGCGCGCAGAATATAGGTGAAATCTACCTAACTTCATAAACATAATGTTGTGGTATTCGGTCGTCGGCGAGGCGACCGCAACTTCCCGCCTTAAAATTTAATATAAATATATGTTTCTATCATGCATGGAAATTGAAAGTGGAGTTATACCGGTAGTGATTTGGGAGCATAACTTATTCGTAATGTTGGACCAAAATTGAAATTATATGTAAGGAAAATTGATTTCCTCGCGCGACAACAGCGCCAGGTAAGTGTAAAGGACTGGTACTACCCATGACTAACTTGGGGCGTGATATTACAAAAATGGCGGCTTTTTTTTTACTGAGATATGTTTAGAGGAAGACATACGTGTCACGAAGTGAAAACATTCGTGAAAGGCTAAATAGAAGAGAACTTCATGAGTAACCCATTGGTGAACCCAGACTGTGAAGTGCTGGCCAACCTATAGCCCAGATAACTTTATCTCTGTTTATTATTCCATTGGTTTAATTGGTGTACTTTGTCTACTTTTGCAATAATAATATTATTGTTTCATTCTTAGTTCGTTTTCTCTGGTTCAGATTCGGTTTTTTCCCACGGTCCACGGTCACCACACAGGCTAAATATAAAGTGTTGTTCAGTGGACTTGGACTGATTTTATTCAAATATTTGGCTCTTTGATTCAGGAAAGCAATGAATAGGAGAATAAAGAAATTAATAGAGCTGTGCAAGGTTAGATTACAATTCAGAACAAATATCCCTTAAAGATTTTAGTGTAAGGTCTCCATTTGTTCTTACTGATGAAGATACACCTATTTATTCCTCAGCAACATAGTGCGGCCAGCCAATCAACTACAGACAACCACTAGCAACACTTCAGTCTGCAGCGAAAGACAATTGACAGGTAAGAACTGTTCACTCCACGTTGTTTTCCTGTCCGACTTATTAGGCTAGTACTCCTATGGCAACAGTTTTTCCTTTGGAGTTTACCCTTTTTTTCTATAAGTTTAAGTCAAATCTGAACTTTCTACAGTTGTATGTCATTAATTCAAAGAAGATGATCTGGATTTGGGTTGTTTTAGGGTTGTTTTAAAGATGAAATGGAAGTAGTTGAATACAGAGGAGAACGAGAAAGAATTATGGAAAGCTATAACTTTCTTATGTAATCTTTATTCTTTTGGTCTTGAAGTTTTGTCTTGTGGTGTGTTTTTGTCATTATGTGGTGAGATTTGTTATTATGTCACGAGGTTTGATGATTAAGTGTTGTGTTCCATCGTGATGTGATAAAGTTTGATTGTTATGTATTTGTTTCTATCATGTGTTGAGGTCTTCTTTTGACCTACTCTAATTACATTACGTGTGGTGTGCTTCTTTTATGACATTGAAAGTAAAGTAGATCTCACCATGCAGATAATTTAAATGTTATAGTAAGTGTGCTATGTAGTATAATTTCCATCTGAACTGGCGGGTGGCGCACCTCGTACAGTTCGATGTAACTTGTAAAGTAGATCTAACCATGCAGTTCATTTAGTTGTTATATTGTACTATGTAGTATAATTTCGATCTGCACCGACGGGTGACACACCTCGTACAGTTCGATGTAACTTGAAAAGTAGATCTAACCATGCAGTTAATTTAGTTGTTATAGTGTACTATGTAGTATAATTTCCATCTGCACCGGCGGGTGGCACACCTCATACAGTTCGATGCAACTTGAAAAGTAGATCTAACCATGCAGTTAATTTAGTTGTTATAGTGTACTGTGTGGTATAATTTCCATCTGAACTGGCGGGTGGTGCACCTCATACAGTTCGATGTAACTTGTAAAGTAGATCTAACCATGCAGTTAATGTACGGTAGTTGTTATAGTGTACTATGTAGCATAATTTCCATCTGAACTGGCGGGTGGCGCACCTCATGCAGTTCGATGGAACTTGCACCTTTTATAATGTTTATAACATCTGTTCTTTTCCACTTCATTTTATATATGCAGGTTGTGCCTACTGAACAAGAGCTACCTGGGTTGAAGCAAGATTCTCCTCCATTTATCCTCCTTGCGGGCGAACTCCTGAATTATGATGAGAGGCGGGATGGGAGGCGATCATGATCGCACAAGATCGCAGAAGGTATAACGGAGTTCTGTTGCATTGACAGGAATCTTGTATGAATGGAAGATTTGGAGAGCGTGCTTCGGCAAGAAAATGTATGTATTTGTGCAGACTTGAGTATAATAAAAACAAACTAAACATTTAAGAGCAACGAGGTGACCTCACGCAATCCGCGATGGTCTGCGATCATATGGAAACCAACCTTAATGGCCCTAGGCTAAGTTATAAAAATGTGAATCTAGAGTTGTGCATTTTACGCTTGAGTTTGTTACCCATCGATGTAGCGTCATTTTACTTATAAATTGATTTTACTTATAAATTGATGATAAATAAACATAATTACACTTCATTTTATGGTTAAATTATACGTTTTTTGGGGGTAATTTCAAGTTTTTTAGATGGGGTAAAATTACACCTTCCAAAAAGGGTAACGGGGCTGGCAAGATCATTACACCGTCATTCGGGGTAATTTTACCCATCCTCTCTGATATTATTACCCTTGCTAGATGTGTAGGTTTACAAGTAAAAGGTTGTAAAATACCCATTTTACACTATTGCGAGTAAATGTACCATCCTTTTGAGAGTTAAACTACACTTAAGAAGTTGGTGTAATTATACACACAACTGAAAAAACGGATTGCGGGGCTGGCAACAATTTTACACCATTTTTAAGTGTAGTCTTACACTTTAATTTTTAGTGTGCAGGATTAATTTATGTACAACGCTTTATGTAATCACTTCCGGTATTAAAAGTTGAGGAATACTTTCTCATTTGATAACCGTTCCCATGATTAATGCATCAAATGTCAGACAAACATAGCTCGCGTTCAGTTCAAGCTAAGACCTCTTGTGATCAAGATCTTAAGAGGAGAGAAGTTAGAGGGAAATTCTCGTAGGATAATGAGGACCCGCGAACGTTGATAACGTTTGCTTTTGTTGATAGTTGTATTGTTACGTTAATTTGTACAAGTTATCAATATCATTGATGAAATGATATAACTGTGGATATGAAATCAAGTGAAGCTATGGTGCTCGCAGCTATGAACGCAATTTTTGCAATTGGGTAGAGAAGCCTGAAAAAATGAGGACTTCAACGGGGTTTGAACCCGTGACCTCGCGATACCGGTGCGACGCTCTAACCAACTGAGCTATGAAGCCACTGACGTTGGGAGCTGGTCATTTGTGGGTTCTAATGTTCCCGTGAGGAATGAATCAATGATGAAATGATATATGAAATGGATCATATATGAACTGCGGATATGAAATCAAGTGAAGCCGTTGAAGTCCTGAAATTTTCAGGCTTCTCTACGCAATTACAATTCAATCTTGGACAAAACTCGTTGGGAAAATGTGACGCTTTAATTTGTCTGTGTGATAGAGTCAATTCTTCCTACTTTCCCCCCTCCCCCCATTCCAATGTTGGTATGGGGGGAAGGGGGGAAGGACCAATATATTTTGTGAGTGCGTGCCAAATGATGCTTAAGCTAGAATTTTTCCCAAGAGTTTTGTCCAAGATTGTTCGTCTAATGCATGGACCAGTGGTGGTAGGTAAGAACAAGCTGTGTAGAACACGATTTTCCATAAACAAATCCATTCTGAAAGGTAGGGTGTCACATGATTGTAGACTGCGGAATATACAATCCTCTCCATACGTTTTGCTGGGATAAACAGTAATGAAATTGGTCGGTAGTTTATTAGCAGTGCCTTCTCACCATCTTTGTGGACCGGTGTGATATTAGCACTCTTTCATAGTAAAGGCAAATGAAGGAAGAGGAAGGAAGGAAGGAGAGGTTAAATAACATGTTCAAGGGCTTTGCCATTTCCTTGTAACAAGCTTTCAAGATCCTTGCTGGGATGCAGCTCCAGTGGCCTTGTTGTGGTCAAGATTGTTCAAAATATTTTCCACTACATTGTCTGTTGTTGTAACACTTGTCACTTGATCTGGATTCACAACATCAATAACGTTAACTGATGGAATTGAAAGGACCAAAACTGTTTGGGGTCTGTTTTCAACTTACCAGATAGTCCCTTGAGAAAGCGATAATAGTAAGCATTGATGGGTTGCTTTGTCTGTTTTCTCAAGGAGACAAACCACGTAGAAAGTTCTTCAGATCGCGCTGATTTAATTTTCTTCCAGAGTCTCTTCTTCTTTCGCACAAGCTTCATTACCCCTTTGTCAACCCATGGTGGGCTGGACCGACGTTTTACTTTCTTCATGAGCAGCTTAACTTGGGTCAGGAATGTTGGTCCCCGCTGTTTAGGTAAAAAAAATTACCTAAGTCTCAGTGGGAGTTGTAACAAGGCTCACATGAAAAAGGCAGAGCAAGAGATCATAAAGGGGGAGAAAGGTGTTAATCTCGACACGTTTGTTTGGCCGACTTCGTCATAAAGTTTTTAATAACGACAAATATTTCAAAGGACTTTAAATTAATTTTGAGTGACGTGTCAAAATAGTCCAGAGGCACAATAAATCAATTTGAAATATTTTCTGGCACGGCTTACAACGGCCAGCATCATGCAATTAAAAAATGGAAAATTATTTCTTAACTTTCAGGCTACCGAGATGCAACTTGTTTTGCCTGGCATACACTTTTCTCAACAGCAACGGTGAATTGGTTTTATTCTGATTTTAAAGCAAACCATTTTTAAGTTTTATACTTATGGAACTCGATAACTGAGGAATAAAACTCAACAGCTATGACAGAGGGGGTATAGAGTATTTTCGTTATCTATCCCATTCCGGACACAGCTAGTGGCCGCCGCACTGAATCCTTATAAACCCTGACTTCCTGTCAAAGGTCAAAGAACCTGGGGATGAACCTTCCCCCATGGCCCGGTTGTTCAAAAGCCGATTAGTACTAATCCCAGATTAAAAATTAAACAAGGAATTTATTTCTCTATTCGTGAATGCTGTTCAAAGCTAATATTCGACAAAACGTTTCATTAGAAGAAGTCAATCTTGAAAAACAAAAAAACAAGCAAAAGACACTTTCACCAGAAACTTGAAAACGTGAAACAAAAGTTTACGCTAATTCTGGATTAAGTTAATCGGCTTTCTAACAACCGAGCCCAGGTCTCCCCTGTAGGTTTCCACAGTCCCCAGGGTCTTGTGTGGGAACAGTTTCAATATGGCGGAGGTTTCGGAAGTCTTGGAAGTCACATGTCTATGTTTTGGATAAAAAAAACCAAACAGAAGGTTTAAGTCCACAAAGAGAAGAACCAGAGGATGAAAATGTTAGTGCCTAGGAATCGAGTCAAGACGTTGGAGGGAATAACAGGGAACTGAATTATCTTTTTATGGCTCCGAGAACACGATCGGGACGTATCATAAAAAGGTCGTTAGGGCTGTTCTCACCGCTGTGAAATACCCAGATGTTTTTGCGTTACTCGTGAAAATGCGGTTTTTAGCACGTCAAACGCGAAAAGCCCGATTTACGCTAAATGTCAAACGTGGTCTTTACCGCCCCCCCCCCCACCCCCCCATATCCCGCTCATCCCACCTTCGAACATCTGCTTCCCTAACCCTAACCCTAACCGAACCGTAAAATGAAAGCTAAAATTTTAAACGAGTGCTTAGGCTTAATCAGTAAACGAGTGCTATATTCTTCACACGGTCTCGGTAAAAAGAGTAGTTAACCGAACCGTAAAATAAAAGCTAAAGCTTTAAACAAGTGCTTAGGCCTAATCACTGAAACCAGTGCTTAGGCTTAATCAGTAAACGAGTGCTATATTCTTCTCAAGGTCTCGGTAAAAAGTCAAGTTAACCGAACCGTAAAATGAAAGCTAAAATTTTAAAAGAGTGCTTAGGCCTAATACTGAAACGAGCGCTTAGGCTTAATAAGTAAACGAGTGCACAAGATCTCTGTTTTCAGGTTTTCACGTTGTTAATAGGCTGATTTAGCAACAGAACGGGAACGTCAGTGTCGACAGCGCGCGCGCAGAAAAAACACCAATGAGAATTCAGAATAGAATAGACTCCACTCTTATCTTCTCTATTCTAAATTCTCATTGATAGTTTTGCTGCGCGCGACGTCGCCAGTGACGTTCCCGTTCTGTTGCTAAATCAGCCTAATACTGGTGACGCGCGCTCTTCCGAGTCCACAGTTCCAGTCTCTTGTCTGTCGAATTACTTAGGCTTTGACGCTTAAAGAACGAGGAATGCACAATACTGTGTCTTTATGAATTATCACAGCGTACCGCGTACCGCGTAGCCAGCACAAATAACATTGCTGCGCCATTTTGAATTCATTTGTTTATATAACGCTCTTACGAGTCCACAGTTCCACAGTCTCTTGTCTGTGGAATTGCTTAGGCTTTGACACTTTAAGAAAGAGGAATGTCACGGCGTACCGCGTACTGCGTAGCCAGCACATATAACATCGCTGCGCCATTTTGAAATTTAGTTCATTTGGAATTTAGTCCAAGTGGCGGGGTATTCTACAGTATTGTGCATTCCTATTTCTGGGTACCGCGTACCGCGTAGCCGGCTACGTGTAATATAGTTCGAGTGGCGGGGTATTCTGCAGTTAAGCCTAAATTCTGACAGTTCACATCAAACCAATTTCGAAAGAACCTTGACCGTAAATAATAAAGCACAAAAGAGACAACAAGCTTTCATTCAAATAATTTTTCACTGATATATTTCCAATTTTTTTTACCTTTGCAGAGTTGAGTCATAAAATGAATGTAACTTGCCAGACAACTTAGATCCGACTTCAGTAAACAGTGATGCATTGAAGGCGTTCCATTCCTCCAATGTTTGTTAAATCCATAAAAGAATTGCCATTTGACTTCAGTGTTGTATAATATACCAAGTTAGTAAAATATAAGAAACAAAGCGTACTTGATATCCAACGGCGAAAAATGAAATTGTTGTCGGAAACCATTACTCGTCGCTTTAAAGATTCCAGATATTTATTTCTCACCTCTTAAGTTGCTTATCCAATTGACGTTCCATTCTTGAGTTCCATAAGGGTATATTTTGTTTAAAGATGCACTAAAACGCCATTCGAGTTGCAATGACTTTCGACGCCATTGCAGGTGAACGAAATATTCTCCCGTGTGCACCGGAGAAATCTACGCATTACCCCAGCCCCCTCAAACCCATTCTCGTACCAAGAGGATTGCAGCTCTGGGTACGAGAATGCCTCAAACCTAACACAACACGTGCAGAAGACTCTATGCACAAAGACACCACTTAGCAGGAGAGTGACAGGCAGGACTTTTCATGACACGGAAAAAAATAAAAGAAATAAAACAACGCAGAAATATACCCATTTCCCGACTGGGATTGCCATTCGGCAATCCAGTAATTAGTAGGCACCGTAACACAGGCGAACACAGGCAATTAAAGCCAGTGTCATGAGTTCGCACATGTGCAGTTGATCGATCAAAACTTGAAAAAGTGGGGCCGACGTTTTCAAAGTTTGAGAGGGAAAAACAAAATGGCGTCCACAAGTGGTGGTGGCCACGATGGTAAGTGAGCGAGAGTTCTCCGGTCGGAAGAGAAACGTTTCAGGTGCCGTACAGAGAAGAAGACAATTGGAGACGTCTCACAAGAGGATTTATTTGGATGAGACAATTTTTCAGTCGTGGATTGAGGCCAAATTCGACGCAGGATACACTGGTGGCAGCGACACTGATGAGTGTGTACCTTCCCTGGTATATCGCAGAAGGTAATAAGAATCTATTGCCTACTCAATTTTGGCTAATCAATTTTTAACACTCTTTTTAATTTGCATATTTTGTATCGCACAGAGAATCACTGAATCAACTCGACTTGCGGCCAAAAGTTCTTTGCAAACAACTGGCTGTACTTGCGCAGGGTGAGGAAAACGCTGAAATTTTATCAGGTACACAAGAGAAAATGATTGTTCAGGTATTCGTTATCTTTCTGTAGTCAGCTGTCTTGCTATAGATTTTGATCATCTCTGTTTAATTATCATAGATCCATAAACAGTGATAAACAATTGACCACATTGGAGGAGTACTGATATTTGTTCTTCCCAGTTGAAGAACTTCATAACCGAGCGATACAGCTCCTCAATAAGGACAAATACAACGATGATAACGAAAGTGGGGAGTACTACTGAGTATTACCGGAATTTCTAATTCCATTATAATTCTCTTGATTACATGAAGATAATCAACACCCAAAATAATAGTGGCAAAATAATTCATAATAACTGAGGTTAGGCCTAACAAAAAAAGGCAGAGCAATACATTTATTATTTACTGTGAATCACAGCTACATTCCCTCTAGTTATTGTGTTCTTTTATTTCAAAATTTATAATAATACGGCATGATGTTCCGTAGAGTAGGTTTTGTCATTTCAGTACTGTTGTTTTGTACTTAAAATGTCCTGTTTGAAATCAAGTATGTGTCTACAATTTTCCTCACTCAGGGATGGCGCAGTGGTGAGAGCACTCGCCTCCCACCGATGTGGCCCGGGTTCGATTCCCAGACTCGGCGTCAGATGTGGGTTGAGTTTCATATCTTCATATAGGTATTGTTGGTGTAGTTTTTATTTTTAATTTCATCTCAGCTTACTATAATCTGAAACAAAGGGACCAAAAATAGCTCTGGCTTGAAAATTTTAGAACTAGAACCAATTATTAGTTTTTTCCACAACTGGGTATAGGCTGCTTTTTGGAAGGCCCTTGTTCTGTTATCTTCCCGATCATTCCTGATGTCTCCTATATTACGAATGCAAAGTTCTAATATATCAAGATCAAGACATAATTTAACAAAACGTGCTGATGTTGTTGTGCAAGTTCTCAGCTGACAGCATTTATTTTCAACTGCTTGTGGCATTTGGACTTCACCTGTAACATACACGTCACAACCAGTTGGGCACTCCCTGATGGGCCAGCATCAACTTCAGCTGGGTGTGGTAACTGTTACGGACAGTATGGTGTTACCCGTGACATCGGGTCACGTGAGTAACACGTCTTGCAAATCATGTGAGTTCGTAGTTCGTTCTCGTTCGAGTTGTTGTATGTACTGTGAGTAGTGGGTGTTTGATATTATATCGATGTGAAACTTCAAGATTTGAGCCTCTGAATCCAGCGAAACGCCCTATAACGTTACCTTCTCATACAGGTAAAAGTGCCGTTGCTGTGGTGCCTTCTACAGATGTTGTTTCCGTGTCTCTACCCTCCTCATCCAGATCATCCTCCATTATCAAGAGAGAATGGATGTGATCCATACTCCACATCCCTTTGCGAAGGTTTTCGACTTTCCAATTTCCTAACCATAGCTTCCCTGAGGGTACCACTAAATGCCTACCAAGAAACAGTACAAAGCAATTTTATTACTTTGCAGAATACCCCAAGCCAACTAGCGTTATCTGTTATCATTTTTTGGTACAAGAATACAAGGTGTTATCAGTGAGAAAACAAGACGTTTTCAATAAGAATATCACGCAGGGGAAATATGGAAACACAACTCACAAAAAAAAATATATGTAAGCTTGTATACTTTACACACATTTTAAGAAATAATGTTGATGGAGCTGGATTATGCTGCAACGTGTATATTTTCCTAACTCATAATTACTTGTGCTGTGATTCATTGTTTTCACACAAGGTTTTTGCACGAAGGTACAGTATACTCCCACCACAGGTAACCCAGGCTCACTGTGTGCGTCACGTAGGTATTAAAATATAGAGAACATATAAGGCGAAGTTTAGGTCTGAAAATTTGCTAGAAAATGGAAATAAAAATCGATAACACTTACCATGTGGTGTGCTGTTGTTGTCTTTAATACGTACACAAAGTCTCGGGAAAAATGGTCCCCGTTCACCTTCCTTCATAGTATAGTGACAAGGTAGGAGACAGAAGCCAGCTTAAGGACTCCGATCTACTCAAAACAAGCACGATTTTTTTCGTAAAAATCGAATCCAGTCGCTAAATAAACACGCCAGGTTCGTGGAACAGGAATTTCTCTAAGCCATGAATCCACTGAAGCACCTCCAGGTAGCAACGCGAAGCCACCAGGCTCCGTAGAACTTGTAAGTTGACCTGCTAAAATGGCGGCCCGAAAGCTTTGTCCTCGCGAAGTGCCCAATTCAAAATGGCACTGAACTCGGGACGCCTGGTGACGAGGGGAAAATATGTCCCCCTGGAGGGAGGAGAGTCCCAGATTGCTCAGTGAGTTTTGTTTTTAGCAATTTGGGACTCACCTCCCTCCAGAACTTATCATACTCGTCACCAGGCGTCCCGAGTTCAGTGCCATTTTGAATTGGACATTTCGCGAGGACAACGCTTTCGGGCCGCCATTTCAGCAGGTCAACTTACAAGTTCTACGGAGCCTGGTGGCTTCGTGTTGCTACCTGGAGATGCTTCAGTGGATTCATGGTTTAGAGAAATTCATGTTCCACGAACCTGGCGTGTTTATTTAGCAACTGGATTCGATTTTCACGAAAAAATCGTGCTTTTTTCGGGTCGATCGGAGTCCCGACGCTGGTCTCAGTCTCCTACCTTGTCACTATACTATGAAGGAAGGTGAACGGGGACCATTTTCCCCGAAACTTCGTGTACGTATAAAAGACAACAACAGCTCACCACATGATAAGTTTCATCGATTTTTATTTTCCATTTACTAGCAAATTTCCAGACCTAAAACTTCGCCTCATATGTTCTCTATATTTTAATACCTACGTGACGCATACCGTGAGCCTGGGTTACCTGTGCTCCCACGCGCATATTGCTAACTCCAATTCCCTCTTCATCAGTTGTACATCAATTACAAGGTACAAAAGAAAAGAGATTACATTTTGCGTCGTTGTTGCTCTTCGGATTGAACATCGCCGACGCTTGAAATGTAAAATCCTTCGAAGCTTCGAGTATTGCACTCTTCTTTCGATCCTCGAGTGGATGGGGTGAATTATCTTGTGAATCCTGAAATGAAAGCCCAATAAGTTTACAACTTGGCGAACCTGCTTCAAATTCAATCATTTCTAACCGAATACATACCCTATAGAGGTTTTGCACGGCAGCCATGTTGCATGGCAGGAACAATAGATTCTTTTTCCCATGGGAACAAATGTTCTTTCTAATGCAAAACATTTT
Organism: Montipora foliosa; assembly: GCF_036669935.1. Lineage (NCBI taxonomy): Eukaryota > Metazoa > Cnidaria > Anthozoa > Scleractinia > Acroporidae > Montipora > Montipora foliosa. The sequence goes on along the minus strand of NC_090869.1, from coordinate 65,566,308 downwards.
AATTGTTCCTGGCTGCCGTGCAAAACCTCTATTCTTGGTAAAATATAAAAATGTTACACTCGGGTTAAAAAATATTATTGAAAAAAGATCTTGAAATCCCAACGTTTCGGCTACTAACATAAGCCTTCTTCAGAGGTAATAAGAATATACAACGAAGTGACAAGTGTATTTAAAATCGCGTAGATGCTAACCAGTGTAACATTTTTATATTTTACCATGCAACCACCTGGTTACAAATCAGTTTTTAAAACCTTTATTCTTGCAACGTTTCTCTCTTGTTCTACATCGCACAATTTGTTTCGTCCTTTACAAAGGCATTCTCTGTTGCTGTTCTCCTTGAAATCGCTTTGTACTGCAAGCACTTTCGCATTTACTAAAAGTTTAGTGATCCGGAAAGTTCTTCCTGACAGGTTAATATTAAATCCTGAGCGCTATGTTTGACATAGAATTCGTTAACTGCGAATGTACGTGACTCACGCGTGAATCCATAATTGCGGTTAGAATTTTCCGTGAACGCGAGATCAAACAAACTCGATCATGCGCAGCTATGAGTGAGTGAGTGAGTGAAGCTATTAGTCTCTCCCCTCGGGGCTTTTCAGGACTAATTTACAATGTTTTTCGGGGGACTTTAGCCAGACTGCTTATTACACAGTTTACAATTTTATTTTAGGAAGTGACAGATGCCCCCGTCCAGATAAGGTCAGAGCACAACACTTGTAAATAGTTTTTGGATTTCCGTTTCTTTATTTTTCTCGGCTTATTAGCATATTTTTCTTGCTAGAGGTCTAATCAACCTCATCAATCCCGAGATTAAATAAAGCTTCATTCATTCATTCATTCATTCATTCATTCATTCATTCATTCCGGGGACTACGTCCCCTACTCTTATCGAATAGAGAGTGGGTTCTTTAACGTCCCACAGTATTTAATTTCCAACAAAGGTTATGAGACGGGACCTCCGGTTTACAGTCCTTATCCGAGAAGACTCCACTCCGAGAAGACTTGAGAGTCTAACCATTTGCAGATGTGATTACAAAGGTAGCACATTCTCTTCAGTTATTTTAAGACTCTGAGTGTTGGTCCGGGCCGGAGTCGAACTCACGACCTCCCGCATGACAGCCCGATGTTCAACCAACTGAGCCACCGGTGCGCTATGACACTGTCCCTTTAATATGTTGTACAACGAGGCATGGAGAGAAACAGAGAGAGAAAAATAAACATGCTCAACGAGAAAGAGAGCGACTGAGAGCACGAGAAAACAAGAGAAATATCGTTTACACGAGCGCGGTTTCATTTGTAACCGCATCGTTTTCGATGCAATACGCCTTCTGTTTGCATCACACCGATCGCCACCGTTGCCGAAACAGGGTCGATTTGGAAAAGCTGCCAAAAGTGGAGCGTTTTCAAAACGATACCGCTTCATCTGTCGTGTAAACAGCGAAACCGCATCGATTTGAATACGGTTACTATTTTGACACGAAATTTGCATTGTGCGATTCAAAATGGTGGATTTAGTACGTAGTACAGCGCTCGCTTATACCATCACGACTTCGATTTCACGCCACTTGAAACGGTTCCCTGTAAACACTTCCAAACCCGCGTATCGATCTTGATGCGGTTTCGAAGTCGTGAAACCGTATCGATGTGAAACCGCGTTCATGTAAAGGCTGCCTAAGAGACGAAATTACTGAGTAGCTTAAAGTGATGAGCAGCGCCGGGAAGAAATTGCAAGCACCAGCACTAATGAGCGGGCCATACTGAAGCAGACATTTAGCTGCACATGTAGTACTCACTCGTAGAGCTTTTTGTACACAACCAGGACCTACAATTTGTTCAAAGAATTGTTCTGTCTCTCTTCTCATAAAAAAAAAAAAAAAAAACAGGAAGGCAACGAGAAAAAATAGTTTAATAAGATAAAAAAAGGGGACTGAAAAAGCAGTCATTCTGTTTCAATTCAGTTCTATGGAAACACTGATATAGAACCCGTCAGGTATACCTCTTGTTTTTGATTGACGCGCAAGAGAGAGAAATTTGGCTTCAAGTGAGAAGCCTCGGTAAAAGCCAAGATCATAAAAGAGTGAGACATCCTATTAAAATTGGCGATGGTGAGTAAATGCCAGGACTCTTATTCCGCTTAAAGTGCCCCTGTGATCAAAAACACCACTTTCTTTTTTCCTTCAGATTTTTAAAGTGTGTTTGCTTAACATCTATCTGACTGGCAAAATTTTGAGCTTTGATATTTATCCAAAGACCGTTTACTTTGAGTGTAAGTTTTGGATTTCACGGTCCGCCATTACTCACGTTCAAAACTGACCGATTGGACCTCAGACGGTTGGATCCAGGGAAAAGTGACGTCAGAGGCTCACTAGCTTAAAATTTCAGCGTGTGAACGCAGCTTATTATATATGCAAAGCGTGAGTTTAAAATTCTGAAAGCTCAAAACCCCCGTGCTGCATATTAATTGTACGGCATACACACGTATTGCATTCTTAAACTAGTGAGCCTTTGACGTCATTTTCTCTTCGATCCAGCTCTCTCAAGAACATGTTAGTAATGGCGGACCATTCAATAGGAAAATTACAGTTAAAATAAAGAGGTGTCTTTTTGAAATCAAGGTTTAAAACTTGGGTCACTTAGTGTTTTGTTAAAATAGTTTTGAAATCCAAAGAAAAATATGAATTGATTTTTTGGTCACAGGAGCACTTTAAAGGGGCTGTGTAACGCAGGACGATGTAATTTCGTAACACCCAAAATGCCCAAAACGTATAATGAAACAGTTCAATAACAACTTTAAACTGTTGAACAACATAAAAGAAATAAAGCAAAACGAAAAGGGAGCATGGATGGATACAAAAATGGACAAAAAGATTGAAAGAGGTTGCATGTTGCATAATATTGAAAAGAGTCGGCCCGACGTTTTTCAAGTTTATGGCAAATCGCCTGGAGAAAGGTCGTTTTTGGTTCAGAATCATCTTGTTTGTGATGTAACGATAATTCAGTATCAGTAAAGGCATTTCGAGTTTTAAACTTGAGATTTTAGGCCCTGCTTACAAGCAGGTAGGGTAACCCTACTGCTAGTACCCTAGCTAGGGTAACCCTAGTGCTTGGGTCACCCTGGCAAGAGGGTTACCCTAGCACTTACACATTTTTTCTTTTTTTCATCGACGTGTTTACAAGGCAGCTAGGGTTACCCTGGCGCTAGGGTAACCCTATTTGAGTGCTAGGGTCACCCTCCCTCCTTGTAAACAGGGCCCAACAAACGATTTCCGAGAAAAATACCATAAAAATCACGTGACACGGTCCCTTTGATGTGGAAACTGCAGTCAAGCGCAGATTCAACGACATAAAGCACGATTCACCAAAATTTGGAGAACGTTGAGACTTAACTATACTTTAATCAAACTACCGGAAATATTGAAGGTAATTACTTGTCTGCCCTATTTCTTGACGCTTTTTTCGAGAAATTGCCCACTTTTAAGGAAATATTATAAATGCTACATGTATTGATAATTACAGATTAAGCGACGGTAGATGTTGGATCGTGAATGCTTTGTTGACGATTCTCAGTTTGTTCTGGCTCGGAAACAGGCGGGTGAATATCGGAAAGCGAGTTAAAAACGACATGATGAAATCATGAATAACAGCGAAACTGCAACCGAGAAAATAATGTGCGGGGTAAAACGTAGTTTACAATTCGTGCATTGAATATTAATCAGTATATAAGTGCCCTTAACAGAAACGAAAAACCGAGCAAAGGACTGATCCGTGTACCTCGTGGAATTGTCAACTGAGCTCAGTTAGCTTCAAAGATTCAAGATGACCATTCAGTAATCCTACGAATTTGTTTCTATAAACTTTACTCCATGTTTTTCCGAAGGAAATCTTGTGTATAAAAACAATTGCGCATGGGAGCAATTGTCTGAATTCTATTATAATGGAGGAAAATATTTAATTTATTTTAGCTTTAGAAAAAAGAAGTTTTTATAAGCATTCTAACATATTGACTAAATTGTTGTTTGGTCAAAATGTGCAGCTCGTTAAAGCAAAACGTATCGATGACACAAAATGCGTGACTTGCATTGATTTTCTACTTGCTGGTTATTTACACGCACGATAAAGTATTAACCAGTTGATAATATCCTGACATCTGCCAGCTTGAATACATAATGAATACTAAAATCATGTAAAATATGAGAAAAAGCAGTTGTAATGGGCCGATTACATGAGCCGGCCGGTCAGCCGGGCTGGTCAAGTTTGCCGGGAAGAATTTCAGCCCAGTATTACATGAGCTGAGCCAGCCCGGCCTGGACTTTAGAAGATGTCGCGTGAAAAAAGATAAGAACAACTAGACGAAGTGGAGAGACGTTTGTCTCGCTATATTGTTATTAAAATTCACTATTCTACAATTTAAAAAAGCCTTAAGGTTTGTTATCTTATACACCCTTTATTTGAACACAAAAAAACCGACTATTCCTGAGGCCATTTTGCACTAAAGTGTTGTAAAATGTTTAGAAGTCGCTGGCCCGGCTAACCGGGCTGTCCCGGTGAACGCGATTACATGGAAAAATCTCAGCCCGGTTAGCGATGACGGGATCTCGGCTAACCGGGCTGGGATTTTTCCATGTAATCGCAAACTTGATTTTTGGTGTTTTTCTCAGACGTACCGGGATCTCGGCTAAGCGAGGCAGCCCGCGTAACCGGGCCAGCCCGACTCATGTAATCGGCCCCAAAGTCAGTCGGAAATGAATTTTTCGCTGACAATTGCAAAAAAAAAAAAAAAAACCAACCAAACAAAAAAAAAACTTAGCTATACAAGAACTTAAAACGCTTACATCGCAAATGGGTGGATTGTATTTCAGGTATTTATTACCTACAAGCCATTAAAAGATTATGCAAATACCTTTCTCAATAATCAGATTGAAACACTTTTGTTGAATTGAAAGGTGCGATAAGACTAAGCGAAAGCATTGTGGAGGATTATAATGGCTATTGTTTCACAGGTGCCAAACAGAAGAGGACGAATAAAACAGTTAAACGACCAAGCTAGAGTAGTCTCGAGGAGCGGCTACAGCAAGCGGCTTGATAACGACCAAGAAGGATGGCCAACAACACGACAAACGATCTCTCTATTAAACAGCTTGGCTTTGTTTGGATCGATGCGATTTTCGTCATCGAATTTACCGTCATTTTAATAATGAACGCTTACACGATCACCGTCTTTGCAAGAAACCACCATTTGTGCAAGCGAACGACTTACCTGATTATAAATCTGACCGTAGCGGATTTACTGTCGGGAGCAGTTTCAGGACCCTTGGAATTATTCTACATGAATCGTAAATCGGACCTCCAACCTGGTTTCATCTGGCAAAAATTGAGTAGTGTAACATTTTTGAGCATATTTACCATATCGTCGTTGACTAATCTCTCTTTAATCTCCTTAGAACGCCTTCATGCAACAGTTTATCCGTTTAGTCATTGTTCGCTTGGGAAAAGAGTGTATTTCAAAGCTATTATTTTTGGTTGGCTTTCGTCTTTCTTGATCTCATGTGTGGACTCTGTACTTTTTGTCTTTATGCCGGTTAAATTTTTTTACGCCTGGGCATCACATATCGTTATCGCTCTTCTGATAGTCGCGTTGTCTTACATAATTATCATAGTTAAAGTTCACAAACATCCTCCTCCAGTGCCTTATGGCACGGCTGCTGATTCGGACACCAAATTATCAATAACACTTTTTATAGTAACTGTTGTATCCGTGGTGACGACTCTACCGTGGGCCTTATATGCAGCCATCAAGCCTATGCATATTTGGAACAGAGAATCCCAAACTGAGAGTGGAGTCACTATTAACTACATCGTCCATGGACTCTATTACGCGAGTGCAATTGCAAATCCATTGATTTATGCCATAAGAATGAAAGAGTTTAGAAAAGCAGTGATTAAAGGACTCCCTTGCAAGAAGGCACTCGAGGAGTCAAGACATAATCAAGCAATTGAACTACACGCAGCCTGACGTAACAATCTTCTTCCCAGGAATTCTCCTAAACAGAGGGAGAGGGTAAGATTAGAGTCATGGTACTGTAGTGTAGCACGCACATTAGGATTGCGAGTCTTTTTCCTTGTGCGCAGGCGTGCTCAGAATCGAAAACATTCGCACACTCGTGCGTGTATATTTGTGAAAGGAATGTATATTTCAGAGTGCGGAATATTGACGAAAGATGGTAGTGATCCCACTTATCTGACCATGATTTAAGCAACTGATGAAATAAATTGTCCAGATAAAAGGTATTTGATTGGTAAAAGTAAAACTGCAAAAAGGAATTTGGTGGAGTTCTCAGTTGAAATTAGGGTAATATATTCGGGAACCCTTCATTGCATTTATTGTCGTCAGCGTGCGTCTGACCCATGTTTGACGCAGATAAAATAAGTGAAACATACTCATATCATTAAACTAGTTTTAAAAACTTATACACAGTACTTATAGAAAGTTGAAGCGTACGAGCTTTCGGCTCCTTCTCGGAGGCTTGTTCACATATAAATGAAAAACAAGAATTGGGAACCGGTAAACTGTTAACGGTACTGAGTATAAGTTTTTAAAACTAGTTTAATAGTATGTTTTCACCAGTACAGTGTAACATTCATAAAAGTATACTCATATCATTTTGTGTGAAACAAGAAAAACTGATTTAGGATCCATTCTAGCACAACATATGAGTTATGTGAAACCAAGACGGCAAATGCCGATCTCGTGCAAAAATATTCAAACCTATTGTAACAGTAAGAGATAAAAAAACTACCGGGAAAGGTCGTTCATTTTAATCCTTAGAGGCCGCGATTCTTTCGGAACCGGGAACGAATCAAGAAACTAAAATTAAGGTTAACCTTTTTTTGCTATTAATGAAATACAATGATCATCCATTTGTGTGTTCATAATTATTTTCTTTCCTCTATGCCTGTTAAGCAGCCTACATTCTTCTGTTTCTTTTTTTACTTTGAGAAATACCATTGTAACCTGCGAACGACCGAGACGTTTTTTCTGTCCACCAAAAAAAACACACAATTGTCACCAGGCTACGTGTAAGCGTAGTTCTTTATGCGTGCAAAAATTGCAGACCATCGGAGATTTCTGATCGTCCAATTTTTCCTGAGATACTGTGAAACGGAATTTTTTAGAATTTTATATAGAGTTGCATGTATTTGAAGTGTGGAAAAGAATGAAACGATAGTTGGAAAGATCAGCGCCGGTAGCTCACCGACATGAGCCTCTATCTCCATGCACTAATTTCTTGAGTCAACCCTTATTTTTTAATTCCAAAATTATCGTATTTCCAGTGACACTGAGATAGCTCAGTACAACAGTGGGCGTACTGATTCTCCCAAGGGAGGCAAGGCTGCTGCCTAACGGTCGCCCGGTCGCTTGGGGCGCCTTATTAGGGAGGATTTTTAGGGAGCTTAAGCAACGACAACAGCGACGGCAACGAGAACGTCATCTCAAAATATAAATTCGCGTTATTTTAATCGCTTCGTGACCCTTTCAACGTTTTTAATATGACAAGGGTGTAGTAATTCCTCAAAGATGAGACCAGTCGGAACGGCACTTCATTTTAGGCGAGAAAATGAAAATTTATCCTCAAGTGCTGACGTTCTTAATAAAATCAAAAACTTGGCTATTTCACGTTGTTGTTTTGCTGACGACGGCACAAAATGAACAAAAGTGAAAAACGCACGTGCAGGGCGTGCAAAGCTATTGTTTTAACCCACTAAATATGCAAATTTGTAACGTTCTCGTTGCCGTCGCCGTTGTCGTTGCTTAAGGACGTTCGCGCTAATTGTTTGTGCGCAACGTTACTGCGCAGGTAACGCGACTGTATTATGTCACGTATTACTTCGAGCATTAGTGAAGTTGAGGTTTTAAAACCTTTGCAAAAACCGTGGACGATAAGTCTTGCACAGCGTTGGATCAGAGAAGATCGTGATCAGTCAAAATTGATTTAAAATATTCATGAAAGTCAAGTAGACTACTTCACGACCGATATTCGCGAGGTTTTATCAGTCGTGCACTAGTCTACTTGACTTCCATACAAATTTTTCAAGCATCAGTTAAAATAAAATGGCGACAAAAACGCCGAGGAAATTCCAGGCCGGCAAAAGAATAGCACATTTATTTCCGAATCATCATGAAACTTCAAAGAGAAGTGAGCGGGAGGATGGAAAAGCTCTGGAAAAGGTAGCTGATCGAGTAGACTAGTGGCTGAAAGTTTGGCAAATTCGAGGACGAACCGTTGCGTAAATTTAATGGGGCTGTTTCTTTTTAATGTTTTTATTACCCTACGAACTTAAGTTCAAAGTGAATGCATGTTTTTAAAGTTCTTTTCCTTTACTTTCGTGAAAATTGAGCAGTATTTTCGTCCTCGTCGCTTGAATAGTGCGGACCTGCGTGGAAACAATCAGCGATTGAATTTCACAAAAAAACACACTCCAGAGGATGAGCATGACGGCAATGGAGAGATATTATACAAAACACCAACGAAATGAAGATGACCCCTTCTTAAAACTTCGTTGCTATGCTCGAGAAAGGTTTTTTTTTCGGTAAAAGCCTTTCACCTCTTCAACGATCGATCCTTTCTTGGGTTCCAGTCCTTGCCCGACAGGTCACGCAAAAGCGTGACAAACGAACTTTTCCAAGAGCTTTGCAAAATCACATCGATTTTACTCGTTCAGATCATCGATGACCCCTATTTTTTAAATCATGAATCACTTACTTTACTTACTATCTACAAAATATGATGAAATGAAAAAATTCTCACCGTAAAAAGTTATCTTTTTTTAACATTTTCTTTCCTCATGCCATCGAATTCCAATAGTGGTTGCAACGGATAGAGCTCACGAAAACGCTCGTCGAGGAAGAACTCTACTGTTTACCACATCCCTAGCGGCATACAATTATCTAAAAATCTCACTCCTAAAAACCTATGCACGGAAACTTTCACTCCAACAGTTTATTTTTATGATTTTCGATAGATGAGCAGATGAGCCTACATCTCGCTATTATGACCGATTTCTCGAAATTAAGACATTTTTCCACTGCCATTTTCTCCGAAACAAAGTCGGTGACCCCCATTTTTTTTTTCATTTTTGGAGTAAGTACTTTATGACCTAACTCTAGGCGAGAAATGAAGAAAATCTCACCGTAGGAAGATTTTGGCGCGAACGTCCTTAAGCTCCCTATTTGCGAGCGCGGGCGACCAAATTTCTGAACGAGTAGCCCGAACGGGTGCCTAACTTATCATTAGTTGATTCATCCTCACTTTTGATTAATTAATTCTGGGCTCTTGAAAAAATGACTCGGGCTACCAACTTTTAGTCTTGGAAGCCCCGAAGGGCTCCAGAAAATTTTTCTTAAGCAGCAGCCTTGGGAGGCGTTCTATAAAAAGTAGGGAGCTTTAGCAATGACGACGGGAACGTCAACGAGAGCGTCATCTCAAAACATAAATTCCCATTTTTGTAATCACTTCACGACTATTGCAAGCTTTTAAATGTGACAAAGGTATGACAGTCCCTCAGGAATCAAAACATTATGAGCGGCGCTTAATTTAGGGGTGAAAATGAAAATTTCTCAAAATTATCATGGCTTCAGATTCAGATTAATAAGTTTGTTTGACAAACACCAGGTGTAGGGACTTTTAAGATCTTGGACGCCGACGTCGACGAAAACGTCACTTCAAAATATTATAAATTTGCAATATCGAAAGTCTTTCGCGATTGTTCCGTCTCGTTCACGTCCTACAATGTGGACCAAGCATCCTAAAAATAAATTAGTACGAGCACTTTCAGAGTGAAAATAGAGAATGAAAGATTCACTGTTTGTACGCTAGCGTTGTCGGCAAAACCTCAAATTTGGTGATTTCACGTCGTTGTTGTGAACAGAACCGCAAACACATGTGCAGCACGATTCTTATTCCTCTTGCTCTTTTTGATGTATCCATGGAAATAACACTGGGACAGTTTCGGTCTAGGGAAAGCGTTAAACACAAAAACGTCTTTGCCCGTGCCGGGACAAATGCTATTTACCAATATGGGTAAAAGGGCTAGTGTAACCACAACTCAAGTGAAGCTATGATCTTCGCAGTTATGAGCGCAATTTTTGCAATTTGCGTAGAGAAGCCTGAAAAATTCAGGACTTCAACGGGGTTTGAACCCGTGACCTCGCGATTCCGGTGCGACGCTCTAACGAACTGAGCTATGAAGCCACTGACGTTGGGAGCTGGTCATTTGTGAGTTCTAGTGGTCCCGTGAGGAATGAATCAACGATGAAATGGTATATGAAATGAATCATATATGAACTGCGGATATGAAATCAAGTGAAGCTATGATCTTCGCAGTTATGAGCTCAATTTTTGCAATTGCGTAGAGAAGCCTGAAAAATTCAGGACTTCAACGGGGTTTTTCGTTTAAACTCAAGCATGCGCAACAAGACCGGGACCCACGTTTTCTGAGAAAATGGAGTCCATTATCCTAGGATTTTGCCTGGCGCTCATCCGCTGACCAAAAGGCCCGAGGACTCTGGGTACGAGATTGCGTTCGCCCACGAACAGGGTCTCTGATTGGCGCGGGCTCGGATTTTTTGATTGACACCTCAGTCCCTCATGTCAAAATAATGTATTCCCCGTAGCAAGCGAATAACTCAGAGAAAGTTATTCGCTTTTGGCGGACTGATTTTCGTTTAGCTCGCTGAAATCGCTCACCACGCAGGCTAAATGGCGAAGAGATCTTCTTTTAAAGAAATGTTACATCGAGCATTTTGCTCCGTTGTCGATAAAGGATTTAGCGGTGGCTTAAGAGAAGAAAAACAAATTTCAATTACTTAAACAGTTCGTCCGAGGGGAAAATTTGCTCCCTGTTCTTCCCGCTGGTTTCGAAAAAAGCCTTATTTCCTACATTTCCTACAAAAAACAATGCCTGCGTATTAATTATTAGCCCTTTCAAAAGTATTGCGAGCGATCAAATCAAGGAAGCCTTCAATGGGGATTCGGCTGGCTAGTAAAAAGACTCCTGAATGATTTAGGTTCTATTTACAAGCAGGTAGGGTAACCCTACTGCTAGGGTTACCCTAGCAAGAGGGTCAAAGATAGCTCGGGTTTACAAGCAAAATTTCATAGGTAGGATTACCCTACCACCCGGGACAACTTTGTGTGCTTGGTAACCCCCAGTATCGCAAACGAAATGGAAACCGCTAAAAAGTTGTCGCGGGTAGACGAGTTGTCCCTAGAAAAGCAATTACAAGGCAGCTAGGGTTACCCTAGAGCTATGGTAACCCTAGCACTCAGACAGGGTTACCCTAGCGCCAGGCATAACCCTAGCTGCCTTGTAAACACGTCGATGAAAAAAAGAAGATATGTCTGAGTGCTAGGGTAACTCTCTTTCAATAAGTGTTTTTAATCTATATTCTAATGTTCCTAAGTAATTAAAAATAACACCTGTAATTGTAATTATTGTTCTGTTCTTCCTGGAACACGTATGCCAGATAAATTTATGGAAAAGGCGACGCTTATGCGCGTCCTTTCCTTCTCTTATCTATTATTTAACTCCGTTATGTAAAAATCATAAATCGCCAGTTTCTCTGGGAATTTACTATGTAACTTGGTTCTAGATATTGTAACTCGTTTCTTGTAATTTTTGTAACTTGTCATACTGCGTTCGTGCTAACCTGATGTTGACAAACCTGTAAGATCCCTATGAGACAGACGATTTTCTTTGTTGTGGAAAAAATATGTTAATGTGCTGATGCGCAGGCGTAGTGCGTCTCGCAGGCGCCATTTTGACGTGTGATTGGCACTTGATTGTTCAGCCAGACTAAGAACATATAAAAGGAGCCGTATACCTAACAAATGGAAAGTTAAGCAAGAACTAGTTGACCGAGAGCGGTAAAATCGACCCGAGAACTCCAAATAAAGTAGTGAAACAAGTGGAGTGTTGAGGAGTCTTTCTTCCAGATTTCCATCAACACGCTGGTGGAGAATCCGGGTAAGCTCTCGATCAGTCGAGTCCAACAAAGATGGACTAAAAGAACTAGTTCCAGCTACATCTCATTGGCAGTTTTTCCGACTGACGCTGCCTATCAATTTGATACTAGTTATGCCTGTCAGGCTGACGAAGTCGATGGTGATAACGGTCGAGAGACTATGAGTTGTAACAGTCCATCTCTTGTTATTGTGAAGATTTTGAAGCTCTCGCAGTTCGAGAGAGTGAGGTACCGTTGAGGTACCCTTATCAAGCGCTTTGACTTTCAGTAGACAGAAGTGCGGGACTGTAGCAGCTAGTTGTTTCATGTCACTGCTGTCAAGGGTCCTAAAGGCATTGGAAATGATGGCAGAGATTGCGATAAAATTATGTCTGTAGGTAATCCGACAGGAACAAAATGGCACTTCACACCAAAGAATGTCAAGATATTCATACCAATGTGTGAACATAGTTTCTGGATTAAAATCCGTGGTTAAGCTTATTGTGCCAAGTTTTTAATCCACACAAGTTGTATTGTTAGCCTCCATTTATAGCCAATCGGAAGTTGCAGATTCGTTGCTTTAACTCTAGCCCCTAAGGAAGTTTTAACTTCATGTTTAGATGGTCTTGCTTTGGCTATGACTGCTACCTATGAGTAGAATCAGAGGTGTAAGGATGCCGTGAAACTTCATTTTACAATGAATTTGCCTGGGGCTCATCAGTTCTTCCAGTCAGGCTGATGAGTTTCTATTTGGCGGAGAAACGGCAAGAGAGTTAGAATAATAGCAGAATTTACAAGAACTACAACTACGTTTGTTTTCAGTTAGTACGAGTTTATTACTATATGCACAGTGACTGTTCCCAATTGGTTCCCTGGTGCTGGAGAATTGGTCACTTAAATAAAGTTCACTATTAATTAGGAGCTTTGCAAGTATCCATCCTCAAGGCAGACCAAGGTTTAACCCTTATTCTGCTTGAGGTAGTTTTCCGGAAAGGTATAGGGGTAGGTGCTTCAGAGGTCGTGGTACCCAATGGCGTTATGTTACCTCCCCATCTGTCCAGCCTTTCTGGATTGTGGTCCAGCCAGACAGGCCGAGGTCCTTTCCCGAGGAAACTAACAATTTTTGATATGTATGTCCAGATGAGGAAGTCTACAGTTTGTTTCGCAACCAGGTACCCTTACTGGTGGGACAGACTGAAAATTGCTTTTCTGAGTGGGTGAAGGTCACCTCAGATCCAGAAATCTTGGACTCTGTAGAACGTTGGCACATAAAATTTACAAATGATCCTTCCGAGCATAGTTTTTCTCAAAATGAATGAAGGGGTAGTTTCTAAAGAAACTGTGGTGCTGCGTCGGTGGGGAAGTAGTATACAAAATTTTGGTTTTATCAACGGAGTTGATAATGTAAATTGGCCACCGTACAGAGATTCTAAAAGCTGACGTTTCGAGCGTTAGCCCTTCGTCAGAGCGAATCGAGGGATTATGGGTTACGTGTAGTTTTTATAGTAGAGTAGGAGCTACGCTATTGGTGGTAACATGGCAACGTGAAAAATAGGAATATATTAGTTAAATGAAAAGCGTTCGTTAATACCGTGAGGATTAAGGGTGCCGATTTGAAAGATGAATCTTTGTTCCAGATTCTTGCGGCTTTCCGTCGTACCTAGATGTAGGGAAAGGCCGCAGATAGCCATGAGTTTTTTGGAGTGGTTAGGCAGATTAAAATGGCGAGCGACTGGCTTGGATGCATCCTTGTCATTCTTCTCAACATCGCGAAGGTGTTCGCGGAATCGGTCACCTAGTCGTCTACCTGTCTCACCAATGTATAATTCATTACATAACGTACAGGTTATGCAATAAATGACATTTGCGGAGGTACATGTGAAACGATCGGTCATCGTAACAGATCGCTTAGGTCCCGATATCTTGCTAGTGTTAACAATGAAAAGACAAGTTTTGCATCGTGAGCGCGCGCATTTGAAAGTGCCGGGTTGCTCGTTAGTTTTGAGCGCGCTTCTAATTAAAAAGTTGCCTACGTTTTTGTCGCGTTTGAATGAAATAAGTGAAGGTTGCGAAAAGATTCTACCAGTCTCGGGATCATTTTGGAGGAATTTAAAATGACTAAGAATGATGCTTTTGACTGCGTGATTATGCGGATGGAAAGTGAGGGTGAATGGAATTCTGTCATTCTTATCTTTTTGTGACGTTTGTAGTGATGACTGTCGATCAAATTGTTGGGCGCGATGATGGCCCGCTTTGACCACAGAGACAGGATAGCCACGTTTTTCGAAGAACTGGCACATCTCCTCTGATTTGCTGGAAAAATCGGAGTCATCACTACATAGACGTCGAAGTCTAAGAAATTGAGAATATGGGATGGAGTTCTTGACATGTGACGGATGTGACGATGAATACAACAAATAACTGTGAGAATCAGTAGGTTTGTAGTGCACACTAGTACATAGCATGTTGCCTCTAATAGAAACTTTGATATCTAGAAAAGCCAATGAAGTTTCCGAAATTTCCCAGGTATATTTAAGAGCCGGATGAAAAGAGTTGACGGAGGTTATAAATTGATCGAGTTCTTCTCTGCTGGATGAAATAGCGCCGATGCAGTTGCCGATGTAGCGGCCGTACAGTTCAGGTTTAGCGCCGTTGTACTGATCAAAAAATTGGTGTTCAACATATCCTACAAAAAGATTAGCATAGCTAGGTCCCATTCTTGTGCCCATCGCTACACCATTAATTTGTTTGTAATAGTTGCCGGCGAATGAAAAACAGTTAAGCGTTAAAACTAGTTCGGCAAGGCGGAGGAGCGTTTCGGAGCTAGGTTCTTTGACAGTACTAGTGCGTTGATCGAATAAGTGTTTAAGTGCTTGAAGACCTTCGCTATTAGGAATGACTGTGTATAGAGATGTAATGTCTATACACGCTCCTCCGCCTTGCCGAACTAGTTTTAACGCTTAACTGTTTTTCATTCGCCGGCAACTATTACAAACAAATTAATGGTGTAGCGATGGGCACAAGAATGGGACCTAGCTATGCTAATCTTTTTGTAGGATATGTTGAACACCAATTTTTTAATGAGTACAACGGCCCCAAACCTGAACTGTACGGCCGCTACATCGACAACTGCATCGGCGCTATTTCATCCAGCAGAGAAGAACTCGATCAATTTATAACCTCCGTCAACTCTTTTCATCCGGCTCTTAAATATACCTGGGAAATTTCGGAAACTTCATTGGCTTTTCTAGATATCAAAGTTTCTATTAGAGGCAACGTGCTATGTACTAGTGTGCACTACAAACCTACTGATTCTCACAGTTATTTGTTGTATTCATCGTCACATCCGTCACATGTCAAGAACTCCATCCCTTATTCTCAATTTCTTAGACTTCGACGTCTATGTAGTGATGACTACGATTTTTCCAGCAAATCAGAGGAGATGTGCCAGTTCTTCGAAAAACGTGGCTATCCTGTCTCTGTGGTCAAAGCGGGCCATCATCGCGCCCAACAATTTGATCGACAGTCAGCACTACAAACGTCACAAAAAGATAAGAATGACAGAATTCCATTCACCCTCACTTTCCATCCGCATAATCACGCAGTCAAAAGCATAATGCTTAGTCATTTTAAATTCCTCCAAAATGATCCCGAGACTGGTAGAATCTTTTCGCAACCTCCACTTATTTCATTCAAACGCGACAAAAACGTAGGCAACTTTTTAGTTAGAAGCGCGCTCAAAACTAACGAGCAACCCGGCACTTTCAAATGCGCGCGCTCACGATGCAAAACTTGTCTTTTCATTGTTAACACTAGCAAGATATCGGGACCTAAGCGATCTGTTACGATCACCGATCGTTTCACATGTACCTCCGCAAATGTCATTTATTGCATAACCTGTACGTTATGTAATAAATTATACATTGGTGAGACAGGTAGACGACTAGGTGACCGATTCCGCGAACACCTTCGCGATGTTGAGAAGAATGACAAGGATGCATCCAAGCCAGTCGCTCGCCATTTTAATCTGCCTAACCACTCCAAAAAACACATGGCTATCTGCGGCCTTTCCCTACATCTAGGTACGACGGAAAGCCGCAAGAATCTGGAACAAAGATTCATCTTTCAAATCGGCACCCTTAATCCTCACGGTATTAACGAACGCTTTTCATTTAACTAATATCTTCCTATTTTTCACGTTGCCATGTTACCACCAATAGCGTAGCTCCTACTCTACTATAAAAACTACACGTAACCCATAATCCCTCGATTCGCTCTGACGAAGGGCTAACGCTCGAAACGTCAGCTTTTAGAATCTCTGTACGGTGGCCAATTTACATTATCAACTCCGTTGATAAAACCAAATTTTTGTATAGTTTTTCTCCAGCTACGCATTGTCAATGTTCATTAGCAGTTTTCTCAAGCTAGAGAAACTTGGTGTGATCCGAGGTCACTGCATGAACTAGGGGAATGCTTGGCCCCTATTTTACCAAATTGGGTGGATGGTTCGCACAGATAGATTTTTCATTTTAAGAACTGCAATGCAGCTTTTCGCTTTCGGCGTTTAAGTTGGATACAGTCAACGCAGTCCTCATTTTTGTTTACCCCCCGGGGACCTTATTTGCCCGTCTTAGTTTTTGTAAAACGTGCCTATTATGCTTGTCCCGTTGACTTAGAGCACAGGAAATTCCTTAAACCTTTCTTTTCATAGGCAGCTCTATCAATCGAAGTCCTTACTCACGAGTTTGACTTCTGTCTTCCCCGGGGATTTTTACCAAGGCAGGAGCCCATCTGGAGCGTGCAACTTCCATACAGCGTCTGTGAAACGGCGTTTTCACAAGTAGGCTTATTTTTAGACTAGCCCTTCCCGCGAATTAGGTCAAAAAACAAAGGCAGTTCCGGTTCGGTGACCCTATGACGTCAGCTTAATTTCTTGTAATTGTACATATCTAGAGAAGATATCGTTGACGTCACCTACTGTCATTAATGTGCCAACCATATCCTCATTGGCGGTCGAAACAAAGGGTCTTTTGTTCCTGCGGTTGGCACATTTGAATAACAAGAGCAATGTTTGTAAACAGATAACTCCCCTATACTGAGTTCCCCTCTATGCCATTCGGCACTGATCACTGCTAGATCAGCTTTGTCTCGTTTGATTAGCGCTAAGAATACCTAAGTTGGCCAACATCCAGTTGTTCATCGTTTCTTGGAGGGTGCCTTTGGGAGTAAGTCACCCTCAAATAGATATTATGGTATTTGGGATGTGCAGCAAGGGCTGCAATTTGGGAGATTCGCAGTGGCCTTAATTAAGGGAACTCGCGTTAATACTAGCCATGTTATTAGCGTTAGCAACAATACTTTGCTACGACCTAATATAAGCGCTAGTTATCTGAAAAGTTTCAAGATGAGTGTGTGTTTGTTTCTTGGTAATCATATCAGCAATGCTAACACTGTTTGGAGCGTTTCGAGCTATAACTTAACTTTGTTTATTGGTTGTTTAGACGTCTTTGGTATTCTAGACGTAAGGTGCAGTTAAATAAAATGGATTAAATTTTAGGACGTTGTAATTGTAATCTTGGAGTCTGGTTGGTGTTTTGGGCTCCTCATAGTGTCCTCACACGCTTTGAAAGCTTTATGTCAGTACCGGAGGTTACGGTTTATGAGATAGAATTGGAAAGTTAAACGAGACTTTCCTGTAAGTTGAAGTTTGACTTGAATTCTATCTCATAAAGAGTAGTAACCGAAGGTGTCTGACATGTTCACCTCTCCCTCCTTATGCTTGTTTCGAGCTCTCAGGCCTTGGTTACTCTTTCTCTTTATGGAATTACTTTCTGTGTTTTATTGTTGCTCCACTATGAGGAGGAGAATTTGAAACTATGATTGTGACGTCACTCCCAACAGACTAGGTTCGTTCTTTATGTCAGACACCTTCGGTTACTACTCTTTATGAGACTGAATTCAAGTCAAACTTCAACTTACACATAAGTCTCGTTTAACGTTCCAATCAAATTTTCCAACAGCTTGGAAAGTGGCCCAGAAAACACCGAGTCCTAAAATTGACAACCCTCTTCATGAACAAGATCTGCGAACAATATCAATCCTGCCAGCCCTGCTCAAGATATTTGAACGTCTTGTCCACCATCAAGTGATTGAATATATTGATATAAGGACATTGTTTAAGAACAATATATATGGTTACAGGAAAGGACACTCCACAGCAACAGTTTTACTTGGAAAACGAAATGATATAGCGAAAGCAATGAAGCGTGGTGAGGTAACCCTCGTAGTTCTGGCTGACTACTCGAAAGCATTTGAGACTATAAAGTTTACAACTGTTTTGGGAAAGATAAATTCTCTCGGATTCTCCAAATTATTTCTTCACTGGACAGTCAACTATCTTACTAACAGGAAACACTTTGTGCAAATAGATGACAAACGATCTGAGATGTCTATGGTTTATTTTGGCGTACGTCAGGGATCGATAATAGGGACTGTTATTTTTAATATATATGTGTCTGACCCCAAGCATGCATAGGACAATCAAGCGATTTAACCGTGTCGTCAGTATGGTGACGATACCACCTTCTATGTACGTTTTAAGCCAACTAACATAAAAGACGGCGTTTCCTTGCTGAGTACAAGTATTGAGAAGCTCGATAAATGGTCAAGGGAAGCTAACCCTGGTCCTAAACCGTAGTCAAACGAAGGGGACAGTTAGCAGTAGCACATTCCTTGGATAAAGCAGATGTAGATCTCAGAGTCAACAGTGATATATTGACTGTATACACAAAAACTGCTTGGAACTTTTATTGATCAGCACCTTAAATGGGATGAGCACGTTAAGCATCTTTCCTGCTCCTACTATGCAACTCTAGCTACCCTGAGGAAACTCAAAAACACACTACCATTGAACATTCGTAAAATCGTAGTACAGTCTTGTGTTTTATCTAGGTTGTTTTATAATGATTGTGTACTCTATCCAATTCCTTTGGGTCTAGTCAAAAGCATGGAGAAAGTACACAAAACGGCTGCCAGTTTTGTTTTTGGAAGATATGTGTCCACGGATGATGTCATCAAATATAAAGGGTGTCAGGGTGTCATAGTGGTTATCTATCGAGCCTCCCACCACTGCTAGCCGGGGTTCAACTCTCGCCCCGGCTTGCATGTAGGCTGAGTTTTAGTCGATCTCAACCTGACTCGAGGGTTTTTCTCCGGGTACTCCGGTTTTCTCCCTCATCAAAATCGACTCACAGCTAATTAACATCTAGCTGTGGTACTGTGCTGCGACATCAACATGGACTGTATAGCGGCAGCCAGAGGCGCCTTTGTATGCTTTCAGCCCGATATCGTGAGCCGCGCCCTTCGTAATTCAGTCCTCAATACTGCAAGTAAAGGGTGATTAGCACTGCCAATTATTATTATTATTACAATACAATACATACCTAATTAAACACAACGAAATGACGGAACAGAATAACAACAACAACAACAACAACAACAACTGTTAAGAATCTCAACTGGCCGGAGGCAAACCAGTTGGCTATTAAAAAGTACAGCTGGGGAGTTCAACCAGGGACTATCAGGATCAAATTCAACGAGTGGTCAGAGTGGGTCTTGAACCCGGGATCTCCGGATCTCCAGGCAAGCGCCTTAACTACTGGGCCGCACTAGTTACCTGTGTAGCAACAATTCCGGCGAATGACATACTCTGAAGATCGCACACAAAGCACTGCACTGGATCCAAAGTGGTTTAAGTACTTTGATGTTAAAAGGTTTAAGCATGAAAGAACTCTGAGATCAAGTGCAGAAACATTGCTGGAGATATCCTTGATACCAAACACTTTTCAAGATCAAGTAGCGTCAAGTTTTAATAAACTTCCCATTACCATCACAAACTGTAAAGACCATAATCAGCTTGTAAAACATACTTTTAATTTTTTATTAGCGTAAGCTAAGAAAGATCGCATGTAGTTTCTGTTTTTTTTTTATATATTTGTATTATTTTTACATATTTTTGATTTTATATATCCTTATTATTTAGACATTGCAAGTGAAGAGTCATTCTCGTGGATATACTGCAATAAAATAATTATCATTTTTGTGTTCAGTAATATTTATATTTATTTGCTCATGTATTAATACCAGTTTGTTTTGAACAAACTGATACATTTTTAGCAGTTTAATATAATAATAATAATAATAATAATAATAATAATAATAATAATAATAATAATAATAATTATTATTATTATTGTACACTGCGTGGATAATATAAACAAAACAGGGCTGAATAACGTCTGCACATGTGCAAGCTGTCATGGCGCGAGTGAGTGCAATCTCGACCCCAGAGCTCTGGTGACGAGAATGGAGTGATTGCGCCTAAGTACCACAACAACCCTTATGAAAATGGCGGTGTTTTCAAAAATTCTCGTGTAGACCCTGGTGTTTTGTAAAAAAGGAGCGTTTAACTGAAAACGGGAGCTTGATGGTTTCAGAAGAGGTCCGTCGAAAATTGGTCTTTCAACACAGTTTTGTACAAAAGTGTTTAAAGTATGTACAAAAGGTCAAAAAAGTGCGGGAACAACTTATCGATCGTCCATCGGAGAGATGAGTTTGTTCCTCTTCATTTCTTGCACACTCCACGCAGCTGTCTAAAAGAAGCATCCCAAAGAGATTTTACCATCTATTTGACAGGTTAGGGGCTAACACCCAGAATTATCGGCCAGGGATACGCTGGTGTAATAAATGCGCTACGATAGCAGACAATGCCTTATCAAAGGAGTCTGATTACATTCCTCCAAAGGTCAGTGTACAAATGTTTATTCTCTTCCTCATTTTCTTTTTATCCACAAAAGTAAGTCTTCAATACTAAGGGAATGTGAAAATTATTACATAAAATATATATGTAATAGATAAATAAATTAAAAATAAAAACAAAAACACATTTGATTTATTTATTTCAGGCCTTCTGATATTACGCGATGGTGCGATTTCGCACAATGGACCTCAAATCGCATCCGATCGCACAATTCACGAAAAATCGCATAATTCACAAAAGGACGCACAAAATTCATAAAATGAAACATAAATCAAGACGTTTCTTAGAAATTCCTGCATAAATACGCCATTTTTAAGATGATTTATCTTGGAAAAAGGCTAAAAAATCTTGTCACCTTCGATTTCGTAAACATTCGAAGTTCAAGGCTTTATTTTTCATGTCGGGGACCTGGTACGAGTCTCCTTCTATTGGTGCAACACAAACACGCCCTTATATACACACCACTGAAATGACACAGTTGCCTTCTCTTTTTGAAGAGATTTGTGAAAAATAAGCGAAGTTGTAAGTTTTTCGGCAAAATGTAGTTTCTTTCGTTGAAAACTGATAAAAACTTACTTATGGATAAGTTTGTAGTGAAAACGCTCGCTTTTTCTTCGACGAAGAAGGACGTTCCCACAATCCGCCCGATCTGACAGCTCACAATCCAGCAAGAAAGTACCTCACAGGTACGCTCCACGTGGACGATGGACTGATGTTTTTCTCGTCGTGCAATATTAGGGCCTTTTCTTCCAGAGAAAATAAGCCGCGGCTTACTCTGGCCACGGTGTACAAAATACGCAAAAGGAACTATTTATACGAATATATATTCCCAGGTCAATTAAAGCCGTGGCTTGAAAAAGACGCGAACGTAGATTTTGTACCATTTATACGGGGGGGAACATTCGAGTCTTCTGTAAGCCGCGGCCAGAGAAAGCCGCGGCTTATTTTCTCTCGTATAAATGGGGGTATGGCCCTATTGTGATTGACCATCTTCGGAAGTTCGTGGTTGACGAGCACCTTGATCATTCATTTGGCATGTTAGCTGTATCCTTTCAACTTTTAATGTGGTGCACCGGTAGTGCAGAAGACCTCATTTTTTCTATTTATCCCAACTAATGTCGATCGAGATACATAATTACTGTTCCTTTGTGTTCAAAATGTCTTTAGGGAAGTAAAAAAGTGTTTTTCTTAAGCTGAAACCTTATAAAATAAGCTCAAAATTGCTGAGAAAAAAATCGCATAATTTACATTATTTATCGCATAATTGGCCTTTCTAATCGCACAATCTGCCCTGAAAAAATCGCATAATTTGCATTTTTAAATCGCACCCTGTCAGAAGGCCTGTTATTTGGTGTTACGTAAAACAAAATTAAACCTTTGTACTGCTTTTTTTATTACCTTTTTTATTGTTATGCTACTTTTTATAATTTTATATTTTAAAATGTAAAGTGCTTATGAATATTTTATACAATTAGCGCTATATAAAATTTAATTATTAATCAAACCAGTCAATAACATTGTTTGGCTACGAAACTTCTCTTATTTCAGAAACAGACTAAGAGCACTACCTCCACCTCAACCAGAACACATTCGCCCAACAATAAACAGGTATAGTTGAATAAAAAAACACAATTTTATTCATATCAAACAGTGTAAAAATCATGAAAAAGGCACAGGAATAATGGTCTTGGTGTGTATCTTCGTAGGACACTTCTTCAAAGAATTCCAATCAACTTGAGACAGCCCTGGAAAACAAGGAAAGTACACATTCATCTTCAGGTACACTACCAAGCACAATTTTCGTATAAAATTGATGCATTTTGCTTTACAAAATGGCCAGGCTCATACTAAGCTGTAAAGGAAAACAGCGAGTGACTTAAACTAAAGCAAGGCACAGCAAAATGAAAAATTCTGTAAATTCTATTCGCAAACATACTTTTTGGCAGTCTGAAAATATGTTCCCTCCTAACTTGCAACAATTTTGTTTTTAGAGCTCAAATTAACAAGCACGATTTGGAAATATTTGAGGTGAGAGATAGATATTTAAGCATATTTTGTACACAAAATAACTATTACCTTTGTTTGTTTTGCAGGCATCACCTTTGACCAGCTGGTCACTCAGAGCCAGATCCTATGACAGCAAACCTCAAGCACCTGTATGATCCAGTTATGATGAGGGAATTTTGCGAGGAAAAGCCCCTGGGCTGTTTGATCTTCTTTTAAGATCCATTACAAGAAATGACAGCAGAATATCACCAGACAGGGAATCCCTACAAAGGCAAAGAACATTGTCCCTGATTCAGTTTTCTTTCATATTTTAGGTTTGTAGTTGGAAATTTGTTATTTAGGGAATTGAAGAAAACCTGTGAAGTACAAAGTACATGCATTTAAACATATCTTAGAGTTGCAAAACGACAACTTAATGTAATGAATCTGAAAAATAAAAATCATGACAGTGTCATGAAAAACTGCTGTGAAAAAAATGAAATGAATGTACAAGTCACAGAAGACATGCCAGCTTCAAAATGACAGTGGTTTAAATATACTCGTCACTTACTGGACTATCCTTACAGGGATTGTCTCCTGGACCAGTCCTTGATCCTTGGCTTTTCAGTCAACCCTAGAACAGTACAAAACCTGATGAAAGGCATGGCTAAAACACACTCTGAGCAATGCTCCAAACAGTTACAAGAAGTTCTTAATGTAAGTGAATAATAATTATCAACAAAATAACACCAGATAGTTTTAACATAATTCCCTTAAACATATCTATAATTAATAATTGTTATTATTAATGCAAGTAGATTCATACAGTGACTGTAGATGTGTAGTTAAATACAGGACACTATTTAAGATCAGTAACAAAACTGTGAATTCATGCATTTTTCAGCTTGACTGCTTGATGATCAACTTTCTTAATGATTACCACAACATCCACAAAAGAAAAGTTCCAACTGACCTGCAAAAGACCAAGCTGCCACATGTGGCCTCTTCAATAGCAGACATACATCCACACATTCCTGTAATAAAGAAAACCAATGTCAGTCTACATCGAGAAGTCAAAGGTAAGATCAAAGGGGAAGAACAGCTTGCATTTACATCATCAGCTACAAGACTGTGGCCGTTATTCCCACCCAGAATGGGATAACTGTTTTCGACAGTCACTTCCACGGTACCAGTGGAGCATTTTTGGCGATAGCCCCAGCTGATGCAGCTTTTGAATTCCTTCTATGGTTCAAAACTTTCAACAGCATCCCTCATAACTTAGCGACAGTAACAAGTGTTAGATTTAGTTGAAGAGAAAACAAATAAGATTAAAACTGACCATCTGGAGTTAAACAAATATAACATCTGTGAGAGGATTTTCTAAAAGAATGTGACTTGTGTCACACATAGTGACACATTTGATCATAAAAGTTCGTTTGGTTGATAACGTGCGTTTTTAACAGCACATTTTTAAAGCTTTGTATGTACAAAAATGTTTTAAAGATACTTCAGCAAATTGTTGATGAAGGTGGTGATGATACACTTCATAATCTAAATTTCTTTTAGCAAACCGACTTAAATGTAAGCTTTTACGTGTAAAAGTCGTTACGGCAGGTACAAAACGCAGGTCACAGGGCACAGGTCCCAGGTCATTGTTTTACTTATAAAGAAAGTGTCCCAAACATTCATAAAAGCTAACCTTAGCCTTAAAAACTCCTTTTTAGGCCTAATTAGGCCTAAAATTAGCTTTTATGAATGTTTAGGAAACTTTTCTTTAGGCCTAATTAGGCCTAAGGTTAATTTTTATGAATGTTTAGGATACTTTCTGTATAGGTTAAGGTAATTCCTTAGTATTGCATTGCGCATCCCTACTGCGCAGGATTTTTGCGTCATTAGCGCGCGCACATGAGCATGTGCGCATACAAAACGTAAGAGATTACGCTCAAACTAAACCCGATAGCGAAATAAATGCTCCTTTTCTCTCAAACGAGCACGGTGAGCCCCGATTTTTTTTTTTTTTTCAGGTATTTCAGTGCTAAGAGCAGTCTAATAAAGAACATATTTGAAGAAGAAAAAACGTTTGATAGTAGAACAGGAATTTTTTTTGAAAAACAGTTCCGTACTGGGGTGTTTTACCCAAGGCGAGGACTTCAACCTAACCACGGAACTGTCCCACAACCAGGGAATCAAAGTCGGCGTAAATGAAGCATTACTGCTTATGTAAATAAAAGAAGCTTTATTTTTAAAATAACATTGTGTCTTTGAAGTAACCAAGACTTAATTCTGTATGAAGGTGATTCGAATTTTTAACGCGAACACAGTAAAAATGCCCCATTTTAAGAGCCTGCTGACGCGTAAATAAGCACGGTGACCCCATTTTTTTCAATGTTCATATCATGAATGTTAATTATGCCAAGTTTCCAAAAAAGTTTGATAGTAGAACAATTTCAAGGGAATTACCTTAAATATATAATGACCCGTGACCTGTGACCTGCGTTTTGTGCCTGCCGAAGTCGTTAAGACTTGGTGTTTTCACCAGGATAATTACTGTATGTACAATCTGGTACACTTCATAAAACTGTAAACTTATGTAAACAAGCACTTTGAAGTTGACTTTCCGAGCTTTTTTCGATCGCAACGACTCGTCAGTTACAGCTTGCTTTTAGAAGGAAGCTCATGTGAAACGATTCGAAGAACAGGCTCAGGAATACAAGAAGCCGGCCAAAGGAGAGTGAAATTTAGAGTAATTCGTTATTCTATACGACAGCAGCGTGTTCAAAAGTATACGCTGACCACACAAACAGTGGGTTTTCTTTGAAAAAATATTTAACTTAAGTTCTGGTATATACTTACCTTTTTCAGTATTTTTTCAATACAATTCATATCACCATCAATGTCCCCAAACATCATTTCACCCAAGCAGAGGATCGAAAACGACGTAGATACTAAGGTAGCACATAGCTTCTTTGGCTTCGCTTCGTGGCGTTTGAAATCAATGCGTCAAAGAAACATAAAATGCGTTGAAAGAAAGGTCATAGTCACCGGCACTTCCTAGAAGAAAATATTCGATGCAGATCATGAAGTCTTCAAAATATTACTTGTGAAAGTTGAGAAAAAAAGCATTCCCTTTTTGAGTCGAAAACGAAAGGAATCATCTTCCTTTCTTTCTCTTGCCTACGTTCATCAAGACGAAAGAACAACATATCACCTTCGCGCCGAAATTTGATCACTGTTGTCATGACAGCTTGCACATGCACAGACGTTATTCAGCCCTGTTTATCAACAATCACCACACATAGCCTCGATTTCATGCTAAGAGGGCGGTAATTGAATACCGGTGTCGCAGTGATAATATGTGTACCCCCGTGATATGTGTATACCCGCACACATATCACTAGTGATATGTGTACCCCCTCCAATATGGCGGCCAGTGATATGTGTATCCCCCACCCACTTCCCCTCCAAAAAATAAATAATTACGGCTAACTTGTGATCGGTGAGCACATATCAGACATGATTTTTTCAAGGTACCAACACTAGAAACCATTTATTTGCAACTGAACCATCTTCCACAATCAGAACTGTAAAGACACGACTCGTGAGTCCGACATGTCCGTGTAAATAAAACCAAATGGATTTCATGCTTTGGCTGATAATACTCTTGTGGGCCAGTAGCAAACATCAAACGATCCACTGGAAATATAAAGGAATCGAAATTGTCATTAAAACAAAAATATATCCTGGGGATAAACTTCTGTGTGAATGAGACCACAATTGTGTATAACAGCCAGAAGTCAGGCTACTTAGCCAAGTGCTGGACCCTCACTCAAGCATCAAGCAAGCATCGCTGGTTACCGCAATCGTAGTGATATATGTATCCCCAGGCCTATCGGCGTTGTCGCCTGTCTAGCAAATTACTAGCTACTAGCTTTTTTTTCTGGCTCCATCAACTGACAGCAAGTATTATTGATTCCCAATTATCACTGACAACTAAAAACGAGACAGACGACACTGCGCTAGCCAGGGAATACACATATCACTGAGATTGCCAGTTCAGTGATATGTGTATCCCCAACATATCTCGGGGGTACGCATATCACGGTAATCGTAGTCAGTGATATGTGTATCCCCTGGTAAAGCAAACGCTGTCCAGCAAAGTACTAGCTAAGCTTATATATGGCTAGTAAGTATATTATTGTTTCTAAATGAATAGACGACAGATATCACTGCGATCGCTGTTCTGTGATATGAGTATACCCTGATGTGGTCAGATATATCATGTAACTGAACGGTGATTGTAGTGATATGTGTATCACGGCCTGTCTAGCCTAGTGCAATTTCGAGTCAATAAAATATTTCAAAATAGCACTCATGGGTGCAGTGCCAAGCAAACGTTTTGTGATACGTTGGGATACACATATCACTGAACGGTGATCGTAGTAATATTGGTTTTTCCTTGCCTGTGAGCGCTGTCGTCTGGCTAGACACTTCTTCGAATCAATACACAATTTCGAATTCAATCAAAAATATTTCAATTCAGCACCTATAGGCGCATATTTATAGAACTAGGATCCCTTTTTCAAATACAACGAATTAGTCCATCAGCCGTGGATAGCAACACATATATGCTACGTCGTTTTAACTGTTGTAACGCAACGCTCCTATCCACAGAAAATCCTCTATTAAAAAACGCCCGAATAGGACGTTGGGCCTTGTATACACGTGACCTATTTTCGCGGGAAATTCGCATTTAACGAAAATTGTTAAGATGGATGCCACAAAATATTCCAATCTTGTTCATTATTTGAGAGATAAAGAGTATCCAGAGGGCGCAAGCAAGCCGGAAAAAGGAGTGTTAGGAGACTTTCGAAACAGTTCACGTTTGATGTACAATCAGGCTCGCTTTTCTACGTCGACCGGAGTAACGATGGGTCAACCTTTAAACGCATGGTCATTCCAGAGCAGGAAAAGGCAAGAGTTTTCGAAGAGTGTCACTCTTCACCTTTTGCCGGCCACGCCGGGCGGGACAACACCATGCAGAAAATAAAGGAGAGCTACTACTGGCCCTCTTACTACAAGGAGACTGTTGAAATGGTAAGTCAGTTTAATAAAATGTACAAACGTTTTTGTGTCGCGTGACATTTTATGCCATCACGGTCTATCACAATTCATGCATCTTAACACCAGAGTTTCAATGACAGTTACTATTTTGGATTTTTTTAATGTTGGGATTTACTCAAATAAGCGCCGCGGTGCTTTCTTGCGTCTCAAATGAGGCGCAGATCAGAGGGCGGTGCTTTTTTGAAACACAACTGTTAAAAATGGGTATTTTTGCTCCCTCTTGCTTAGTACTTCTTGGTAGGGAATGTACAATAATCAGCCTGCCTCCTACCAGTCGGGACTTTTAACAACTGTCAGTCTATTATATTTGTTTGTTTGTTTTCAGTGTCCTCAATTAGCACACCAGTACTAGTGCTGAATACAGACACTTAAATAAAGTGATTTATTTATTTAATGGGAAAGAAATTCAAAGGAGTTTTTTCGTTTATTTTCGGTTCGCAGCTATATGTGTTTTTGTTCTCTGACCGCGACAATAGGCCTTTTGCAACTAACGATCACATGGTACAAAATCCGCCATGCTGGAGGGCAAGCTCATTATTATTCCCCCACTGGGACATTAAAACATAGAGACCTGAACCAGTCAAGCTTGACTTGCCTTTGTTTTAATGTCCCAGTGGGGGAATAATAATGAGCTTGCCCTCCAGCATGGCGGATTTTGTACCATGTGATGGTTAGTTGCAAAAGGCCTATTAGACGTTACAAAAATAGCCTGAGACGTAATACGCAATCTGATATCCTTCCATTAAGCGCGGGTTTTAAAGCTAAGGTCATTCAAACTTTCTTTAAAATGAGATTCTATTATTAATAAACGGGTACTTTTATTTTTGGATTTACTCTGACGAAGGGCTAACGCTCGAAACGTCAGCTTTTAGAATCTCTGTAAGGTGGCCAATTTACATTATCAACTCCGTTGATAAAACCAAATTTCTGTATACTTTTATTTGCTATGCTTTGCTAACAAATAAACGTTATTACAAGGTATTACAACAATAACGGTAAAATATTTATAAAACACTGACTTTTCTTTACTTCTAATAGATGTTGTAATAAAAGGATCTCTATTACACTAACAGATTCAAAATTGTGACCGGTGTCAACGTAATACCAGTGAAAGCAAAGGTTACGACGTGCTGCATCCCGTGAAGACGGTTTCTAAAGTTTGGTGCCTAGTCGGTATTGATTTAGTGGATGCCAGAAAGGTTTCCGCTAAAGAAAACCGCCATCTTCTGACAATGACGGATTACTTCAGAAAGTATGTAGAGGCAATTCCTCTGCCAGACAAGAGTGCCGTAAGCGTTGCAAAGGGCCTTTACAAAGCATATTGTCGCCATGGATCCCCTGCTCACATCATTTCAGACCAGGGGCCCGTTTCTCGAAAGTCCCGAAAACTTTTCGGGCCCGAAAAGCCATTTGTGAAATTGCCAACCACTTGTTTTAGAAAGCCAATCTTTTAACATGTTTTCAAGGCAACAAAAAGAAAACTAACTGTGAAGTTTGGCGAATTAAATCCTCTCCGTTCTTGAGATACTAAGGGAACTGTGACACCCGAAAACGCCCCGTAAAGTTTCGGGACTTTTGAGAAACGGGCCCCAGGGTAGAAAATTCGTTAACCAGGTAGGTCAGCGTTGTAAACAAAGGAAACCTTTGAAAGACATCGGTGTAGCGGCTTGCATAACGTTGCTGCATT
The DNA here is from genome assembly GCF_036669935.1 of Montipora foliosa. NCBI lineage: Eukaryota > Metazoa > Cnidaria > Anthozoa > Scleractinia > Acroporidae > Montipora > Montipora foliosa. The sequence continues at coordinate 65,536,695 of NC_090869.1, read as the reverse complement.
GTATCTGTTGCAGGTGTGCGAGCACCTCATGACAACATTTGCAGTCCACCAGAGGATCGCGTCAGCATATCATCCGGAGTCTAATGGCCTAGATGAGAGATCAAACCAGTCAATAAAGAAGTGAGCTTTGCAATCATTTTACGGCTAAAAATAACTCTGACATCATATCAGTGACATGAAAGGGGGCCTGACATTGTACCTAAATCATCATTTAGCTAAGCTAGCGCAATACATCACCTAATTACCCCCTAACATTCATTTTATCCTATTTTGAGCACGTTTCTTTTACTCTTTACTTCATGATGTATGTAAACTAACTGCTTCTAAATCTTGTCACTTATGTTCAGTACCCTTAGGAAGATTGCTGATGACAACGATGAGGATTGGGACGAATACACGGACGGTGCTCTGTTTGCAATCAACACCAACAGATCAAAGACCACCAAGTTCAGCTCATTCTATTTAATGTATGGTAGACATCCACGTTTGCCTCTTGAAGTCCAAAAGTATGTAGAGCACGTCGAACACGGCGAAATTGAAAAACTGGCAAGGGAATTAACCTCAGAGGATGTCCTCCAGGAGCATGTGCAAAAAATGACAGCCACAAGAGATGCACTTTTCCCAAAAGTGCAGGGAAACATAGAAGCTGCACAAGAAAAGCAAAAGGAGTTCTCAAAAAGAAAAGGAGGCTTCCAGTGCACATTTCAGAATGGTGATGCTGTTCTACGCCGCAATATGCTCCAAAAGACCAAAAAGGGGCATAAAATGGAAGACCAGTGGACTGGCCCATATACCATAGAAGAGGTTGACTTACAAAAGGGAACGTGCAGAAGACGTGGAAAAAGTGGCGAGAAACTAAGAAGGATAGTAAACATGAAAGACCTCAAAGCGTACAGGGTCCAATACACAGCTCAGCAGACAACACAACCACCATTGTAGCAGCCTCATAGTTCTTCTCAGCATTAGGCGACAACACCCCAACATTAACAATGGGTGCACTCACAGCAGCCAGTAACATCTCAGCAGCCTGCAATACCATTGCAGCAGCCAACACAATCCCAGCAGCTACCGCCAACCAAATCGGCCACAGTAAACAGTCAATGTCATCCCAACAAGCACCATCCAAGCAGCCTACACCACACCAACCACCAGCACCAATGCCACGGTTAAAGGTCTCCCAACAAAAAGTACCATATAATCAGCAAGCACCTTCCAACCAGCCAACATCACCTAATCAGCAAGCGATTTCAAGGCAGCCAAAACTAACTAAGCAGCCAGGGGCTCAGCAGCCGGCAAAAGACCAGCCCTTTGAACCAAACAAAAAAATACAGGACATTTCAAAGAAGGAAATCACTTCCTGTTTTGACAATGTAATCAATGATCCCATTTCGGAAGTACTCAGTGTCACCAAGGAAAGCTGGCGACATGAAATTTTCCATGGAAGAATTGTATCAGACAGGGATAAAGACATGATCGGAAGGGAAGATCTAAAGTTCAATGTGCCATTTGGGGACTTTGAGGAAAATCAAACATATCACATGGTAAATCTAATAGCAAAAAACTTCCCAAAGGTCAGTGAAAAGTACTTAATGGAGGTACTTTTACCAGAGGCTCTAACTACCCTGTGTTGTCAGGAACTACAAATTACATACAACCAGGCTGAGGATCTCCTAGAAAGGGGTGGAAAGCGTGAGGCAGATGCATTCATGCAAAAAATGCAACAAAGAAGAAAAGGAAATTTCTTGAAAAAGAAGAAGGCCCAAAAAAGAAAAATGCAAGCAGCCGAAGAAGCTGAAGATGAAGTCAAGTTTTTGAAACAGGCAAGGATGGACCAAACATCTATTGCTAAAATGCAAAGGCCTACATTTAAATTGCATCAAGAAGATGCAGACATAATTTTAAAAAAATGCAATGCTTACAGAAAATCAAATACAAATGGCCCAGGAACTGTTGCATCGCCAATTTCCTTATATCGAGGGACTGCTGTCTCCAACAATTGGGAAAGCAAAACAGTTTCCAGTGATACGGAACAACTTCATTCAAGTGCTACACACTGGTGGTATGCACTGGGTCTGTGTCAGTAATACTGGATGCAGGCACAACACCCAAGTGAAACTGTATGACAGTCTGTACAGTGGAATCGCGCCATTTACCAGAGAGCAGATTGGTGCCCTTCTTTTCAACCAAGACAGTGATGTCATTGAAATTTGTGTCCCTCCTGTTGACCAGCAAACAAATGGGACAGACTGTGGAGTCTTTGCAATTGCATTTGCCACAGCACTCTGCTATAATATGGACCCTACATCACTTAAGTTCAACAGGCAGGCAATAAGGGCACATCTCTTAGATTCCCTTAAAAATGGATACATCGGTATATTCCCCTTTGAGGAAAAATCAAGCGCAGGCTACGAAGAGACTGTTTCCATGCCAGTGTACTGTGACAGCTGCCTTCCATACAATCCAACCAAAGACCAGATGGCAGAATGCACCAATTGCAAGAAGTGGTTCCATCAAGCCTGCCAAAAAATTCCTGACAAAGTTTTCAAGTATAAAAGGTTTCAATGGAAGTGCAATAACTGCCAAATTGCTTAGACACAGAAATCTATTTTTTAAGGCAAATGGTTATTGAAAATATCAGGGACTGTCAATTTTTATGTGGTGGGCCGGTGGATAGTCGCTATAATATATGATGACTACCCCTTTTCATCAGACATTTTTCCCTGCCCTCCCCCCTTGTTACCCCAAATGTGTGACACTTAAGAGTAATTAGTTGGGGTAAACCCTTCCTCTCCTAACAGACCATTTTAATTTAGTTGGCTCTACTTTCAATCCAAATGTTCTGGAATGACCCCTGCGAAACCTACTGACCTCCCTATCTCATAAAAAAGAACAGTCCCTTATAACAGTACCTTTTGTAATGAGCGTTCAAAACCACTTTAGTGCACCAGGTGTATGTTTCCAAAATCACTTGGGCAGGAAATGTGAACATACCCACTAAAGGTCAGGTGTAGTACCCTTTGGTGAAGCATTCTGTTGATCTTCTTTGATAATCACTTGTGTCTTTTTTATATGCAATCTACCACTAAGAAAAGAGTTTACCAGCATCAAATATCTGAGTCCCCAAAAAGTCTAAAATTGCAATTCGCCACTCAACATAAATGTCAGGCCAACACACTTCCATGTCAACTCAAGCTAAAATACTAGCACAAGAAAAAGCAAAGGGAAAGGATTTTGGCAGTGTTATTTCAATGAAGCCATTGTGCTAATTGTCTACTACATAAAAATCTATTTATTATGACAGTACAATAATACAAGAGTTTTACAAATTAAATCAATACCATGGAATACCTCATTCAAAAGAATCACAATTTGAAAAAAAAAATCACTAAATGTTAGTCATTGTTAACAAGCCTATCCATAAATGCCTATTTCAGAGTTTGTTGATATTTTTTTGCATTGACCGATAGGTTGCAGCTTTAGAGTAATAGCCCTTGATTTACAGGTGGCTTGTTATTTTCAGAAATTAATAAGCATTATTGTGCTTTGGAACAATGTTAAGTTTTTTGTAGTTTTATTGCTGTTTTGCAAGAATGTGTGACATTTACAACGTAGAACAAAAGTTTGCTCTGAAATTTTTATTTTGGATACAGTTAGTACACGTACATTTCACAAAAACTGAAACATTGCAAGCAGATATTGCTTGTAAAGAAGTGGAAATCACCTTTATTAGTAGTTTAATACTATCAGTTAACAATCCTTTTTGATTTATTTACTTATGTTGATTTATCAATAAAAATACCTGATCTTTCGCATATAGTTCAAATTGGTTGGCCTGTTGTTTTTACGAGCACTTATTAGACACAACATACACGGTGCTCGGAATTAGAAAAAAAATTCAGGTGGTCCATACTGGCAAATACAGGACAACCCAGACTTCGGTTGCCCTGATAAGGACTTGGTTGTCCAGGGCCGCACAGATTACAAAACAAACAAAGAACAACAACATAGCCCCTTTAAATATGAATTCAAAAGGATTTGATGTATTGATTGATGTAAACTATGGAACGTGAACACGAAATAGTTTCCACACGCGGTACAGTTCTAGACCTTTGATTTACCAAAAACATTATTGCGTAAACACACTTTTTCGCCATCGCAAAAGACGGGACAAACGCTAGTTTCGAGCAGTGGCTCAAGTTGGTCCTTGTTAAGTTTAATTAAATGTTGGTGAAACAACTGAAATCCATGAAACTATTTTAAAGGTTTTGGAAGAATAACAACACCTCTTACCTTGTTATTCAGTTGCAGTCTGATCTTCTTCCGTTTATATTTTGGATCGGTTGAAACTTTAAAAATCTGTCCCCAGTAGCCTCCACTTCAAGGCTTTGGAGGCCCGGGTACAAAGCTTCAGTGTTTTTTTGTATCCCTACCGGGGGTGACCGGGGGTACACATATCACTAGTGATATGTGTGCGGGGATACACATATCACGGGGATACACATATCACTCTGACACCGGCGTTTGTAATGCTACAGTTTACATTCATCGCATTTACAGTCGACTCTCCGAGAAAATCATGCAATATGGTTACCTTATCGCTGCCTTGCTAAGTCTGGAAAGTTGCATATTGCTCGTATACATTAACTCGAACGGGAACAAGCAGGCAATTCCAGACGTACAGCCAAATCTCAAAAGAGGAAAGATACCTAAAAAGAGTACAGAGAATGTCAATGCACGCACGTTTACAAAGCCATTTGTTTACCTTACCCAGACTGAAAAATGTATTCCTTTACCATTACGGGAGTCGATTGGAATCAATGACACCTGTAATTGCGATGTTATAGCCCTCAGTTATCAAGCAGAGTGTACAGAAATATCTTCGGTAAATATAGCAATTACCTATTCGACCGAAACAGTACTTGGTCATCTGGTCGAAATGCTCTCTACTTCGCTGCAGTGAACAGAACACCAGGCTACCATTACTACATATTTCTGGATGATGACGTGAAATTCATGTTTAACAAGTTTACACCGCCTGACTTGAAGAAGAAACTGCCACTGCAATCATTTCAGCAATGGCTTTTACATTACGAGAATGCAGTGGGTGTTGCAGATTATTTTAGCCGTCACGGTGCAGTGTGGACTTTCGAGCAAAGGAAGGTGTTATGCGGCGTTCGAAATGACACATCTTTATCTCTGCCTGTGATGTGGTATGACGCCGCTTTCAACGCTTTTCACTACAAGGCTGTGGCTGACATTTTACCATATGACACAAAATACGATGATACGAATTGGTGGTTCTCCCAAGTTGTCGTCTTTACGCTCGTTGAATTGAAATTCAGAGGCCAAGCTTTGCTATACGTACCGGTAAGCGTAAGTAACCCTAAACATCGCCCATATCCTCGTCAGATGCGTAAGAAATCTTTCTCTTTTAATGAAGTAATTCGAACTTGTATAGAGCAAGCCGAACGGGATGCACCTTCAGTTTATCAAAACCGCTCTCTGTTTAAGGAATTTAACGCGAATTTACAGGAACATGCCTTTGAAGACTTCAACATACTGCATGAAGGTGACTCCACATCTCCCTATTATGCCGTACGCACATTTCAACCGAACTTCAGGATGAAAGGATAGAACGGCAGGTTGTGGCTTAAGTATAAAGGAAGGTGTTTCCTTTTAATAAAAGAACTCAAAATGGCAATTTATTTCCGCATACATGTAGGTCCGTACCTCATTATGCATACATTGCTTTTTTCCACGAAGACAATAGCGATAGCGATAACAATAGACGTCCTTTGGGACTGTGGCGCTTTGTTCTTTTTTCTTAAAGGCTCTTACCATTTTGCCAGTATGGCAATCCTAGTAGAAAAATGGGTGAAATTTCTGTTTTCTTTCATCTCTGTTTTTTTTTCCGTGTCAGTAAACATCTTTCCCGTCACTTCCCTGCTAAGTGGTGTCTTTGTTCATAGAGTCTTCTACGCGTATTTTGTTAGGTTTGAGCGGTTAGTGGAAATGGGTAGATTTCTCTGGTGGACACATGAGAATATTTAATTAACCTGCAATGGCGTCGAAATCATTGAAACACAAATGGCATTTTGGTGGAACTTAAAATATAACTTTATGGAGCTCAAGAATGGAACGTCAATTGGATAAACAAGACAGGAGGTGAAAATAAATATCTGGAACTTTAAAAGCGACGATTAATGGACCTTGACAATAATCTTTTACCCATCAAGCCGTATTTCGTCGTGATATTATGTACAATGCTGCACCGCAAAAAAAGTTGAGTAAGCAAAACCCAAAATATTGAGTTATGTCTAGATACCCGGCAGCCGGCAAGTACTTTCAAAAAAATAGATACAAGGCGGTCAGAAATTTTAACCAATTTTCTCCAAATAGCTCGCTTAATTCCTCTAAGAACATAAGATACTCTGGTGAGGTTTCGCTGGTAATTTCTGTGGATATTCATCGGGAGTTGACTTAGTGTGTCAGAACTTGAATATTTTCTAAGTGTCAAAAAAACTGAGATTTCACTCTATGCCCAAGCTCAACAGTCACTTCTGCTTTTAACCCAAGGCAACATTTATAATCGCTTGAGATTTCTAAACAAATATCTTATGTTGTTAGAGGAATTAAGCGAGCTATTTGGAGAAAATTGGTCAAAATTTCTGACTACCGGATATCTAGTTTTTTGAAAGCACTTCCCGGCTGCCGGGGATCTAGACACGTCCTTATATTTAATTAAGTTAGCACAACAGAAAAACACTAACCTCATTTTGACACGAAAATGCTTTACTATTGCCATAAAAACTATCCAGTTAAGCTCGCATATTATAAAACATGATGAATTCATAAAGGCCACCTCTTCCAGCGAACAATTTTTTGAAACAAACAACATATTTGCTCTTAGAGGCGAAAACCTCTTCCTATTTCATTGCGTGCGTGAAGACAAGAAACTCAATCCTGTCAAATTACCATGTACTTCAGGTTCAAACCCTTTCCTGAAGAACATTTTCCTTGAATAACAAGAAAATGCTTTACTATTGCCATAAAAACTATCCAGCACACATATCATAAAACATGATGAATTCATAAAGGCCACCTTTTCTAGCGAACAACTTTTTGAAACTAACAACATATTTGCTATTAGAGGCAAAAACCCCTTCCTATTTCATTACATGCGTGAAGAGAAAAAACTCAATCGTGTCAAAAATGCGCAAATTATATTACAACAAACTAAAATTTCAGGATCAAACCGTTTCCATGAAGAACCTTTTCCTTGAATAATGAAGCACAAAATAGACAAGCTTTCTTTCAAATAATTCTTGGCTGTCACATTTCCAATTTTTTTTTTTACCTGAAGACTGTGCAGAGTTGATCACAGATCCACTTAAGGTGTTCGATTCGTTCTCTGTCTTTGTTGAACCCATAACTTACCAGAGAATTTTCCATTTGGTTTCAGTGTTCTACATAACAGCACACTTGGTAAATATTATTTTAGAAATGCAGCTCACTTTGATTTCTGCTCGACGGGTGACAGATTGTCGTTGAAGTCCATTACTCGTCGCTTTTGAGATTCCAGGTGTTGGTTTTCACCGCCTGCCTAGTTTATCCAACTGACTTTCCATTATTGAGCTCCATAAGGGTTTATTTTGTTTAAGGATCCACTAAAACGCCATTCGCGTTACATGACTTTCGATGCCATTGCAGGCTACAATAGGTTAATGATTCTACTGTGTCCACCAGAGAAATCTACGCAGTTCCACTACCCTCTTGATCCTAAGGAAATACGCGCAGAAGGCTCTGAGCACAAAGATACCACTTACCAGGGGAGTGACAGGCAAGACTTTTACTGACACGGAAGAAAAAAAGCAAAATAACACCGAACAAATGCCATCCACTTTTAGACTGGGATTGCCATACGGCAACCCAGTAAAAAGTTGAATCCACATTGCCTCTGTATATTGAGTAAAGTGGACCCTTTATTTTGAGTAACAAGTACACAAAATAACTGGTAAAGAGTACTTATTTGTGAGCGAAAAAACTCAATCTATGAGTAAACATTACTCCGTATACTGAGTAAAAGCACTTAGAAACAAAATCAATCCACAATGAGTCATTATTTTGAGTAAAATAACAGTAAACTCATAATGTGAGTAAACTGTACTCAGAATACTGTGCAAAACAAACTCAAGAGAACTGTAGGAAAAGGATAGTGCTAAATACAGTTTTACACATTTTGACAATTGCATGATCTTCCATCAAAATTCAATACATTCACTAGAAACTAACCTATAATTACCTGAATAAAACTGATTTGTTTTGTACTTAAAAGATTTGATTTCTATGGATATCCAAAACATCCATGATTTTGTCATGTTTGATGGTATTATATATCACAAAAACTCCACGAAACGGCTGCAATGCAGTAGAGCTCTAAAGCACAGTAAATATCACTTGAATCAAGTTTTGAACACAGAATTGACGGCTATTAACCCTGGCCTTCAAATGAAATTGAGGCTGGAGTTGACCTTGCTTAGATAGAACCCCACTGCTTTTCTTATGTTAATGATGTTGTTCTTATGGTAATAAGTAGGAATTTACATAAGAAAAGCTGTGAGGTTTCTATCAAAGCAAGGTCAACTCCAGCCTCACTTTCATTCAAAGGCCAGGTAACTAAGCACACAATTGTAAAATGGTTTATTGCCCAATACAAGCAACACTCCAACAACGTACAACTCTGTAGCACAACTCAAATACATAATTCTTACAACAGTGCTATAACAGACTTATGACTGGCCTTTTTTGGGCAAACTGTCAATTTCATTGACAAAAGTAATCACAGATGATGGAATTTTCTTGCCATCACTGATTTTCAAAATGCATTTCTGCAGATACAAAAAAAAAATATTTAAAGATGGCAGATAATTGTACATAAAAACATAATAAGAGGCTAGCAGCCCAAGAGTTGCTTCTAAGAGGTTTCCCCTGAAATTTGCATAGAAGCTCCCTTCCTGCTGCCAAGTACAGTTCTTCAGGTGCATCAAGCTTACCCTCTATAATTATGAAGGGAAAAGGCTCTTTCCTTTCCAGTGCAACTTGCTTTGGTGATTTATCCCCTTTCTCCTGTAAAAGAAGTAACATAATGTAGCAATTAAGTCTAGTCCCTTTGTTTATGACCACTTTCTTTGCACTGTGCATGCAGTCAGCTTGGTGATGCATTTGCAGGTGTAATCATTTCTCTTTATTGGTTCAGGACAATGAAAAGAAAAGCAAAAATAATTGTTATACTGTAGGATTCACTTCTGTAACATCTGTTTTACCCTAGTCATCAGGTGAGAGCATCCTCAATATTGACAGATATCACAAAATATGATCCAAAAGATAACAAACATTATTGTTCATTACACGTTTATGTTATGGGAAGGAATGTTTTAGTGGAAAATAAACCACTCCTACACTTTGCACAAAACTACATCCAGGACTCAAGCAGCATACTTCCCATATCCTCATAGTTAGCAGTCACAGAGATCATTGATCTTGTCAATTCACACTTTTTCTTTTCTGTTTGTGCAGAGCAGTCTTGTCCATGATATACATTGTAATTACATGGCATGTGGCATCCCACGTCTAAAATCCACTATAGTTTTTTTTTTTCAGGTTCTCCGGGTTTTCCCTCCTCAGAAAAAAACAGCATACAGCTGATTCCATCTGGCTGTAAGCTGTGCTCCAATGTCATGCATGGACCGTATAGTGGCAGCCAGAGGCCGGATAGTACACAATGTATTCTTGCCTAATTTCCTCAACTTAAGCACTTTGACCACTCTGTTGGATAACGGGACATACCTTAGTTTCAATGTAAAAAAAAAAAAACACACAAAAAGACTGTATCAAAATGGGTGTGATCACAGCATTAGGGGATATAACCCTGCTTAGAAAATTAAGCTGGTGATGCAAACCAAAAATAGCATACTCCTATTTACTTACAGGGTGAACCTGGAGAAGTGCTTGTATATTTTGCAAATGAAGTTTCTCCGACCTAATTTTACTGGTAATCTTTGACCCATCCCTTTCTTGTAAGGCCTGTGCTACTTCGGATCTGAAGGTGGAAGGTAAATCTAAAACTGCAGGCCATGGTACATGTAGCCTTGCATTGAGAACCACAGCCCTAGCACTTTCCACAGGGACAATAGCTGGCCGCTTCCTTCAACAAAGAATTAATGATGACATGATACCCTATCAGATGTAAACTATTCAAGAAAGCTTGTTTTGCTGAATCATAGCCATCGGCTAGTACTTAAACATGGAATGCCAGAACGCTGGAATGCCGGAACGGCGGAATACTTAAACACGGAATGGCGGAATACTTAAACAAGGAACGCCATATTATACTACAACAGTTTACCACATGAAATGAATAGCTTGATGTCAAGTACACCAGTGCAGTTAATTAATCTATAACTGAGAATGCAGCAAGCCATACATAACCCCCAGAGACAAGCTCCTGGTATCCCTAAAATTAATAAAACCCAGTAAAAATCGGAATGGTATTCAGATGAATGGCATGTTTAACCTTGCAGATTGAGAACCATTTTCACAGACAATTTTTTTCTGTGTTGCTGTCTGTGCAATCAATATATTTCTTTCTTTTATTATTTTTGTTACATGTTTTGACAATAAATTCATGTAACTGTAGATTCTGTTCATGAGTGTCACTGAAATCAAAGGTGACACACTTCTCTTTCTTCAAATTATGGCCTTAAATTTGCTGTAAGTTCATATTTGGAATTAACGCACAACTTCAATTTGGTTATTAGGCTTTGGAAACTTGCATTGTGTATTTTAAAATTTTTTTTTTTCGCATTTAATGAATGACTGAAGACAAAATGTCATTGTTTGCATTAACGTCTAAAAGTTTATTGTTCAAGAATTGATATAACCCAGCCAGTGACTTTCAAATAGTTCTGTTGTGCCTTTTAATCACATTGTTATTATAAATAAACAAAAAAAAAAAGGTTAATTACAAAAATCAAATTAAGTTCAGTAATATGTATCAGGATTGACATAAGCTATTGGTTTGCAAACTATTTTTTTGTTTCCTTTTTTGTCTCTTGCAAACAATGTGTTTGGGCTTTTTTGTCCTTGCAAAGATTTCTTCCGAAGATTTTCCATCACCCCCTCCAAAAAAAAGGTTCCGTCCCTTAACTTAGTGTAGAGAAACAAGGATGAGAAATGTGTTGATGCTTTTGCTTGCCTGAAGTACAGAAAAAAACCAGCATGCAAGGACCTAGAGGTTTAAGAAATTTGCCGTTTTAATACCCAAAAACATAACAACCTCTTTAGCCAAGCAAGATTTATTACGTTCTTATATGTGGGTTACAGGTAAATTATGATTTGTTCTGCATCTGTTAGAGTCTGCTTGCATTCCCTTCTGAGTTAGTCGAACCGCCCACTTTGGTCGCAAAAGTGAGAAAATCTGCCGTTGCACCAGCAATGGGAAATTCAGATTGGTTCGTTGACAATGGACCAATCTCTCTCTCTCTCTCTCTCTCTCTCTCTCTCTCTCTAACTCAGAAGGGACTGTGAGCAGTCTATGCATCTGTCAACAAAATTCAGTTGTTTAACAGGTACTTTTGGATCACGAATGGCAACCAGCACACCATGGCTATTTTTCCTGTTTCCCTTGACCAGACTGTTCCAAAAAACATTGCTCATGCAATTTAGAGCCTGCCATTTTCTCAACCAATGAAAAGCAAACCAAAACCGATAAAATTTTTTTAACTTGCATGGTTGGTCAGGATAATAAAATAATTCTTGCTTTGGTTTTACAAACCATGCAATCTTAAAGATCTATGCTATTTGGTAATGAAAAAGTGCCCACGATTTGCTTAGTGAATGTACATGTATTCCAGTTGCCTGCATCCATGACTCAAGTAAGTCCACTTACATGTGGCTTCCATGCATCCAGCCCAAACTCTTATTAAATAACATTGCCAAAGATTAATGTTAGTGAGATCTAGCAGAAATTATTGCAGAGCAGAGCAACTGAACAAGAACATTAATTTTGTTTTGTGTAATTTGTTTTCAACTAGTTTCAAACTTCTTCACTCTTGGGAACAAAGAGCCACAGGTAATATAATTTATAAAAAAAAGTTTTCCCTACTTGCAAGCAATTTAAAACAAACTCTTTAACTTTAACTTATGTGTCATATATGCGGCGGGTCTAATTTGCAGGTCACAGGTCGCAGGTCGCGGGTTGCAGGTCATTGTTTTACCAATACAGAAAGTATCCTAAACATTCTTGAAAGCTAACCTTAGGCCTAATTAGGCCTAAACAAAAGTTTCTTAGGCCTAAGGTTAGCTTTTATGAATGTTTAGGATACTTTCTGTATTGGTGAAACAATGACCTGCAACCTGCGACCTGCGACCTGCAAATTAGACCCGCCGGTCATATATGTGTCAAAATATTTGACAGCTACTGGACATGACGTAAACTTTTCCAACAACACGGTACCAAATCTTCCTCTACCTAGCTCATGTGATACATTGTCTACATCTTCAAGCAAAGAAGGATCTATTTTAAAAAAAAATTCTCTAATTTGTTAGCCAAAGCTAATCATGACAGGTGGCTCCATTTTGGCGATAACAACAACAACAAAAATAATTCTTTATTAGATCCAAACAACAATTCTTTATTAGATCTAAACAATTTGCCCGCAATTAGCGAGGGCTATTCAAGGCAGGCAAAAGAGGAAAAAAGAAAATTTAATAGACCCGTAAATTATATCCAAGGAACAAACCTAGAAGCAATATAGTTTGACAACCATTTAATATGAGCCTAAAAGTTTTGATATTATTCTTTCTTTTTCAGAGGCTCTCCACATTTCAAAGTATTTCTCTTTGATAGCTGTTTCTACATTAAACTTTGCCATCAAAGATTCATTTTTTTTAAAATCTTGAATTAATGTGGTACATGCATGTACATGTGACTCCTCTTTTCAAAAGCTTTTTCTCAGCCCCCTTGCGTTGGTTGTGGGCTATAAGCTGCCTTCTCCTGGTTTCCTAAGAGTGCTTAAGAGTTTTCTTCTTTCTGAAATTTGTTAGGTAAAAATTTATGTATCTCCTCTTTGATGAGACGTGTGTTAGTCAACATTTCACTCAAAAGAGGTGTTAGTAAAGGGCGTTATAGTACCACCTTACACAATACAGTGTAGAAGAGCTTGCATCAACACAAATTTATACAGCCTTGTTTTGTGTTCCTAAAGTTCTCCCTTACAAGCATAAAATAATTACATGCGAGTGAGTTGTTGGGTAAAGGCGAACAATTTCACCTTACTCAACAGCCATTCAATTAAGCACCATAAGACCAGAATCAAGACTGACAAGTAAACAGATAGTAAATGTTCACTTGCAAATTAATGCTTGAATGTGCTTTTAGATTTTAATCTTTAATTCTCTGAAGTCATGCATGATCTTATGTTCTGGCAAACAACCTTTCCTTGTAAAAGAAAAAATGGAGACTTCTGGTTAAATTGTACTCAAGAGGCCATAATTTACTCTATTGTTTTTAGGGCTAGGGTCCATCATTGATTTGTTGTTTGTTTCTGCCCATTGTCTTCAGATAATATTAATTTTAAGCTGAAGAAGTAATATTTTTTTAAAACAAAGAACAAGTTTAGTTTTTAGTTCTTATTTACAGCCGGCGGGATACCATACAATATTTATTAGGTTTTGGTTAATGTAAATACCTTGTCTGATGCGAGGTTTGTAGCTGTTGGCTAGCACTTGGCCCTCTGTCAACCTCCTCAATCTCAGCAGGAGCAAGGTAAGTCTTGCCTCAGGGTCGCTGTTTTTTTGCTTTCCTCACTCTGTACATTCTTTAATAGCTTGAGGAACTTCATTCTGTGACCCATAACAGGTACAAGTGTTTCAGAGGCCCTTTCTGTTAAACATAACAGTGCCTCACCATCTATCTGGTTTTCTGTGAAAAATGAAATCAAAACACTAAATCCTCAAATTATTATAAACACTGTTTTCATTTTTTAAAAATGGTATGAGCAATAGGGTGGATTCCTATATTTTTAGCCAGAAGACAAACAACATTCTATTCTCAGATTTGGCTGTGAGATAAGCGATTATAAAAAATTTAATATAAAAATATACAAGGGTCGCACTAGTGTAAAAAGTTGTTTGTTTTACAAAAAAATCTGTTAACAGGTACTTTTTTCCTGTGTGACCAATTTGTCAGACATTGTCAAAAATGAGCGGAATGTACCAAATGTTCAAAGATTCCGGCACTTAAGGGGGGTGGCTCTTAACTACCAATCCGTTGCCATAGACCCCTACAAATAGTCATTTCTCGAATTCCTTTAACTCTTCAGTTATCTTTTTTTGCCAAATGTGTTCTATCTAACATACCTTTGTATGATTCGACTCACAACCATATTTGGTCAATCACGTGACCAAAACAGAAAATGTCTAAAAACTCAGTGAGTTAAATATGTTGTTCTCAACTATGTTGCAACAGTATGAGAACATTCTAACACAAAATCTGTAGCATGGATTTCAAAAGAAAGTATTTCAAGTGCCACCCCCCTTAAAATGCCAAACTCTGGACCTCGCCAAAATGTCACAAAAAAATCAAAAAAGCTATCTGTCACTCATGACGCAAATAGCAAATGACAAACGCGATAACGCGATAAAATCAAGTTTACTTGTGATTTCACACTTAGAAGTAGATGGATCCATATGCGAGTTCCAGTGCTCTTTATATGCCATTAAGAGCGATGACTCCAGATACAAGTAATTATTTTGGTCAGCAAGAAGTCACCTTGAGTCAACCAACGTTGGGTCCGTCTATGCTGTCTGATCTGACGCTCGTATTCCAACAACGCCAGGTGAATATTTAAGTTATGAAGTCTGTAAATATACAGTGCAGATTGTACAGATTTGCCATTCTAGCTTGCATGCAAGTTAAAAACAATAAAAGTCCAACAAAAGCGAAAGCCGCATCTTGTCTTTAATATAGCGTGATATCGTGACACACTTCTAGCGGGAGTGGGAAAGTTTAATTTCTTTTGTACACATTGATGAGTGTATGACAGGAATGCAAATTGCGTGCGACCCAGAACACAACAAAATAAATTTTACCGGAAACAGATATTTGTCTGAAATTTTATCACAACAAAAACAATTTTGTCCACTAGTGCGACCTGGGCCATATATATAGCTCCGAACTTTGTATATACCACGTGATCATATACATAAGAAATGAACACGTTGTGAATATTAGCAATGCTTGATCGATTTCAAAAAAGCTTCGGCCTACGCCTAGGCCCACTAATAGACTGTATTATGATCTCTTAACAATGACTATTACTCTTAAATCGCCTTGAGGGCACCTAAACAGTTACACAAAGCACGCAAGCGGTGGACGTTTGTCTGTTTTCACTTACCGTGAAATTTACTCCCATATTCAGCAAACCGTTGTCACTGATCCATGACTGTACTTCGTCCACCGATTTGCTTGAAAATGCCATAACTACTTGCTGTTCAGACACAAAAGCTCATTGGAACACAGAGATAGAATCAAGGGACCTTCTCACACCCGCACAAGAGCGGAAAAGAGACTGAAAATGATCCGTTCAATTACGTGATCCAAGTTTTGCAGGCTTTTCCTCGTCAACCATTGGTCGGAAAATACACGTGATCTGTGTTCTTTGCTGTTGTTGTCATTAATTGCACATTTGTTTAAAATGCAGCATGTACCCATGTACATTTTGTGATGAATTTCTTGGCCATTCTTTCGAGAAGCTCCTACGCCACATAAAGTTCATTCACAGCCACGAGCCGAATTTTTTAACATGCGACGATTGTGGGCGATCTTTTCGCAAGTTCGCTTCATTTAATTAACTAAGACGCATATTCGAACGGTATGCCCCTGAAGAGGACTTCGACGCCTACGTTGAATATTTTGATGCGAGAAGTCATAGCGATGGCGACTCTGAGGAAGAGCGAGAAGCTGGCAACCAAGTCGCCGATATGACGAAATTTATAGCTTTGTTTATTTTAAAAAAAGAGGAAAATCGACTTAGGCAGCGGCAGCAGGAAAGTTATTTAACACTTGATTAAGTGGTAACAATATATAAGTTTGACATCAACATTAGATTTCCAGCAGCTGCGATTTACATTTTTTCAAATATTGCTTTGTAGAGCTATTAAGGTCGAAGTATCTTTCAAGTCCTCTCCAATATAATTTTTATGAAATACAAAAGAAATTGAATACTTATACTCCTTGAGAAGCCTTATTTACTGAAAGAATAATACGGTATATGAGATGCTATTTGATTAAAGGATGCTTTTTCACTTCTACACGTGCACCAACATAATATTGGGACTCTGGGTAGCAAATCAAATTATTCACGGCTCACTTCTCAGGATTTGCAAGATTGCTTGCAAGCACAGACATGCCGTAATTGATACGAAAAACTCAAGGTTTCTTTACATTTTGATCCACAAAAGTAATAAAAAAAAGAAGCACCTACCACCACGCACGCAATTACATTGTGTGGAAATAAAAACAGATGTTTCACTTCAGCTTCACAGTAAAATGTAGTGAGTTTACTTAGTGTCATACTACCAGCGACTTAGCGGCAAACAAACAGGGTAAACACGGTTGTCGCATATTTTACTGGTGGAAAATATATCATCATGACGGTTTCTGTTTACGGGTCTTGATAAACTGCGAGCCAACGCGAGAAAAGTAAACTCCTTTCTTGGCGCTTCTGCATCCGGGCTCCTTTGCTCGTGCGTGACTCAAAGGTGATCTTTCCCCAGGTTATAGATTTTTCAATTAGAACTACACGAATAGAATATGAAGTGCTCCTTTCCTCATAGTTTACGCCTATTCTCATATGCACTTGATTCTTGAATTCAATAATCTACACAGTCTGGTAACGACAAATAAAAGGGTCACGCGATTTATGAGTCACAGTCACATATACGAAGCCAGCGAATTACTTTTCGTAACTTCCAATGACCAAATCAGGCATAAATTAAGTGAATCTCTTTTCAAGTTGACCAAAGTGTGGATTTATTCGTAAATCCAAAATGAGGTTTGTTTCATAAATCTCGAGTGTTTTCCCGCCTTTGTTACTTTGCAGACGACTGCTCGTACTTTACGGCCACATGCAAACGAATCTTATTAAGAAATTCAGTCACTTATATAATTAATAAAACTTACCAGAATATTTAAGAATCTTGGCTTTGTACCAGCCTGTGTCTATTTTTCTGCCTTTGCCGACAATATGCCAAGCGACTCTTCCCGCATCTCCTTCTTTTACATCTCCCTCGGGTCAGGCATATCGTACATCCAGGGGCACCCAACGACCAATTTGTTGTAAAATGTATTATTATACCCCAGTTAATGAAAATAAATGTTATTAAGGCATTTTCAGGTGTTTTTCAGTGTTGCTAGGAAAACATTATCTGTTCCTTTTTCCCAGCAAGACACACAAGAAATTTCCCAGCCAGCTAGATAAAATTGGTTGGTTTCCCAGCCAGCTGATCAAATTTATTTCCCAGCCAGGAATTCCGCGCGCTTTCAAATCCCTCGATCCAAAACGACCGAACAAAAGCGAAAAAACCGGGACAAAACAGGTTTTTTCCGCAAGCGCAATCACTCTGACCAGCCGTCGTATATTTGGGAGAGGGAAGTGGTTCTTTTTTTTTTTTTTTTTTTTTTTTTTTAGTCGTCGTCAGTCTTCAGAGTTTCTACAGCCAGCTCGGATTGAAATGCTAGAAAAAGTCAGTAATTCCCAGGCAAAACCAGGCAAATAACATAATTTCCCAGCCAGCTCATCGAAACACCTGTATTTTTGCCAGCCAGCAAGATTCCTCTGGGGAACAGATAATGTGAGGAACAGATTCGTTGGGTGCCCCTTTACATCACTCATTGCTAACCAGGGACCGGTTGCTCGAAGCCTGGTTAACGCTAACCATACTTCCAGCAACCCAAGCCAGGTGGCTTAAAACCTTTTGACTTTAACGTAACTCACTGTGGAAAAAGCGGTCGTTGACCAGCTCGAGCGTTGGCGTTCCAATGATATTAAGTTCAAACTCTAAATTCCGCCAGTAGCCTATCGATTTCTTAGAGACCCCGATCTTGATTGGCGGATTAGTCGGAAGTATCATTTCCTCGCATGTTTCTGAACTCTTTCTACATTTCACAGTCACTGATAACAGTAGAAAAATGGTTGTTTCTTCATGTGAAGGTACATCCACGTACTACGCATTTGATACAAATAATAATTGGGAGCATTTATTACAACCTCACCTTAAGCTTTGGCGTTCGACCACAGATACAAGCAGACAGTATGTCTGGTGAACTTGGAGCCAAAATACAAGAGGACTGCGAAAAACGAGGGTTTAAATCAGTGAAATAGCAAAAGAAATTTCAGAGAATTATGTGGAATCAAGTTTTTGTGGATAACATTCAAAACAACATGGTCCTTCCCGTGTGCGCTAAGACACTTGTGGACGTGGCATCTTCGGGATGCTAACGACGTTCGTCGGCACACTCCTGAACTATGTTTATTTATAAAGCGTTTCTTCATGAAGGCAGTTTGTGGTCAAATGTTAGAAATACAGCTCACTTTGATTTCGGCTTGACGGGCGATAGTTGTTGTTGAAGTCCATTACTCGTCGCTTTTAAGATTCCAGATATTTATTTTTCACCGCCTGTCTTACTTAACCAATTGACGTTCCATTCTTGAGCTCCATAACGGTATATTTTGTTTCAAGATGCACAAAAACGCCGTTCGCGTTATAATGACTTTCGACGCCATTGCAGGTTAATTAAATGTCCTCCTGTGTGCACCAGAGAAATCTACGCATTACCCCAGTCCCCTCAAACCTAACAAATACGCACAGAAGACTCCATGCACAAAGACACCACTTAGCAGGGAAGTGAAAGGCAAGACTTTTACCGACACGGAAAAAAATATAACGAGATGCTCCCGTGAAGCATACACTGGGTTGCCTGTGGTACGTGTTACAGAAAATCAGAAGGCACTGAATTGTGTGGTATTGAACTACAGTATTCCAGTCTCTGAAGAATAACAAATAAAAGAGAAGCGAGAGACATTGGCTTCTGGGCTGACATGTTGATAATTTTCAAGTTCCCTGACAACTTCTTTTCACCACATGTTTAAGCGTGCCCTCTGAGCATCTGACAGCTTTGCAATACCAAAGTTCACTGAAGTTAAGCGCTGTCCAGCGGGGTTAGTATTTGGATGGGAGACCAAAACAATATACCCCTCATAAAACAGAAGCATCGGACCGAGAGTACTATTACGCTAACAAATGCGAACTCAGCAAGGTACATATTTTGTTAGCTTGCTTTATGCAAAACAAGAACATCATTCTAAAAGCTTATTCTACGCAAAAAGTAGGTTCTGGAGGTAATTTTGAGAGTGGAAATCAAGGTTACGCGGCAGACGGCAAATACAAACGCACGATTTAATTCAGTTAACAACCCAGAAAGACGCTAACCTCATTTTGACAAGAAAATGCTTTACTATTCCCATAAAAACTATCCAGTTAAGCTTGCATATCATAAAACATGATGAATTCGTAAAGGCCACCTTTTCCAGCGAACAATTTTTTGAAACAAACAACATATATTTTCTATTAGAGGCAAAAACCCCTTCTATTTCATTACGTGCGTGAAGAGAAGAAATTCAATCGTGTCAAATATGCGCAATATTGCAACAAACTAAATTTCAGGATCAAACCGTTTCCATGAAGAACCTTTTCCTTGAATAATGAAGCACAAAATACACGACAAGCTTTCTTTCAAATAATTCTTGGCTGTTACATTTCCAATTTTTTTTTTTACCTGAAGACTGTGCAGAGTTGATCACAGATCCACGTAAGGTGTTCGATTCGTTCAATCGTTCTCTGTCTTTGGTGAACCCATAAGTTACCAGAGAATTTTCTACATAACAGCACACTTGGTTAAATATTATTTTAGAAATACAGCTCACTTTGATTTCGGCTCGACGGGCGATAGATTGTTGTCGAAGTCCATTACTCGTCACTTTTGAGATTCCAGGTGTTGGTTTTTCACCGCCTGCCTAGTTTATCCAACTGACTTTCCATTATTGAGCTCCATAAGGATATATTTTATTTAAGGATCCACTAAAACGCCATTCGCGTTACATGACTTTGGACACCATTGCAGGCTAAGCCTTAATGATTCTCCTGTGTCCACCAGAGAAATCTACGCATTTCCACTACCCTCTCGATCCTAAGAAAATACGCGCAGAAGGCTCTATGCACTAAGACACCACTTACCAGGGGAGTGACAGGCAAGACTTTTACCGACATGGAAAAAAAATAATAAAACGGAAAATCTACCCATTTTCCGACTGGGATTGCCATACGGCAACCCAGTAAATATAGGGAGAAATGAGACGCGGATTCCGACTGGGTAAGGCAACCCAGTAACAACGGAAGTGACTTTAAATAATAAATTGACATATAATACGTTTCTTCGCGTTGGGATCAATTGTCCTGCCTTAAAAAAAGCTTCCCGATTCGGATTTCAGAGTAGCTACAATCTTGGACAGAATAAAATGGAACAGAAATGCCCCCTCTCCCCCAAATCAAAACGCGCCATTTTCCCATCACTGATTTTGGGGGGAGGGGTGGTCTCAATGTTCCATTTAATTTGTCCAAGATTGTTTAGGCTATGACGTCACAAATTCAAGATTTGGTCAATTAAGAGGTCATATGTCAACACATTAATCATCCGCAACCACTGGCCTCTGACGCAGTCACGCTCGCCGCTAGTGTTGCTATGTTCATGTACTACATGGAAGATATTTTAAGAGAAGCGGAGCGCATAAAAAGCCAAATCTAAAATGAAAATTTGCCAGTACGATCAAGAATAAGGGTATAACTCTACGTAGAATTGACGAAAAAAATGCCATCGAGAAAAAGAATACCCGAGGAAACACTGAAAAGTAAGAGTTAGAGTTCTCAAGCCCACTACTGATCTTACTCTGGAAGCATTTCTGGGGAGTTAATCGTTAAAACTATAGGGTCTATGTAGCGTCGCATCGCCGAGATTAAACGCAGCAATGGCAAAAGACTCAAGCATTAAAGTAGCGCCTTTAAAGCTTTGTAGAGCACTTGTATGGTTTAACATGACATTAAAACGTTTAAGGCACGATTCACGAGACTTTTTTTACGATTAACGTCTGTTTTGAGAAGCTTTTCAACGGTTAAGCACGGTTAACAAGCAATGGAAAAAAGTGTCAATCTGTTCTGTCACCTTTCTGGCCAGACGACAAAATCGTGAAAAATCGACAAAATTCGTTCCTGATAGCCCGCAAATCGTGCTCATCAACACTTTTGTGAACGTAAATCATGCTCTATTTTTCCGTATGGAAAAATCAGAAGATAGATCAGGTAAATATCGCCAACAAATTTAAGGAAGCGCAAATGCAGTTCTTAAAAATTCAACAAGTTTGCATATTCGGTATGGTTGACGCACGGATGTGTAGAATGTGGGTAGGTTGGATAGTTGGATGGGTAGATAATCTGTGGTAGAAGGTTCGAATCCTCCGTACATCCGATTTCTTTCTTTTTGTTTTTCTTTTTTTTTTCCCAATAGTTTTATTCTCTTTTTTGTTTGCAATTTATGTTCTCATTTTATAGGCCTCCTGCTTTAAACGTAAATATAGCTTATGAAAATAATTACAGTCAACTCTCAGGAATTCGGATGATCAGTAACTTTTGAGCGAACGAGAGCAGATTTCGTGTCGTGATTACCCCATATACTACTAGTAACGCCAAGCAGGGGCTCAAAGACAATCTTGGACAGAATAAAATGGAACAGAAATGCCCCCTCTCCCCCAAATCAAGGATGAAGGTGCGTGAAGGCCAAAACGCGCCATTTTCCCATCACTGATTTTGGGGGGAGGGGTGGTCTCAATGTTCCGTTTAATTTGTCCAAGATTGTAGTAGGTAATATCTACGAGCATGGAATATATACAACTAGACGCCCTTTGGCTCACACGTTGATACGACGAAACAGATCTTTTTCTGAAGTTAAAAACTTGGCTACCAGCGTATTAATCATTAATTTGTCAGAAAGAAAAAGTTCCCGTCATCTTTAGAAAAATAGACACGCATCGCGTACGTGTGGAAGTGCAT
Source organism: Montipora foliosa (assembly GCF_036669935.1). Classification (NCBI taxonomy): domain Eukaryota; kingdom Metazoa; phylum Cnidaria; class Anthozoa; order Scleractinia; family Acroporidae; genus Montipora; species Montipora foliosa. The sequence goes on along the minus strand of NC_090869.1, from coordinate 65,514,474 downwards.
TAACACAGCGCTTTATTCCATATTGTCAACTGAGCTGCGTTTTGTCTTTCAGGATATTCAAGTTCAATATGTACGTAGCTCTAATAGTACACGATATTGTTTTGGTATTGTATATAATTGTCGTGTCATTGTAAAAGTCTTAGGTATATAGCCCCCTGAGAAGACATGTGGTTACTAGCAAAGTGCTTAACCCAGAAAGATCGAAGAAAACAAAAGGGAATCGAGAAACATTGGCTTGTAGGCTGACATGTTGATCATTTCCAAGTTCCCTCACAACTTCTTTTCACCACAAGTTTAAGCGTGCACTCTGAGCGTCTGACAGCTTTGTAATACAAACGTTCACTGCAGTTAATCCCTGAACGACGGGGTTAGTATCTGGATGGGTAACCTAAAAAATATACCACTTCGTAACAGAAGGATAGGACCGAAAATGCTATTTTAACGCCCAAAAATGTGAACTAAGCAAGGTAGAGATTTTGTAAGCTTGCTTTATGCAAGACAAATATTGATGCAAAAGTAAATAAATATTGATACACAGTTTTTAGGAAGAGCAGAAGGATGTTTTTAGGATGGTCGATCGAGAATAAAATATTTTGTCATCAGCAACAAAAGGTGACATCGAATTCAGTGGGCGCCGTGATTGAGAATGTATGCTACGCAGTGTCAAATGACTTCCAACAGTCAAGAGCATGCCGACTTTTAAATCATTGTCCAGAGCCCTTTTCCATATTTCCCTTAGGTAATTCGGAATCCCCACTTCTTGTGACTTAAACGGCATTTTCACCCTGAATGCATCGCGCGCCCCGTATAATTTCGTGGATCACGAAATTCCAAAAATTCCAAAAATCTCAAACAGCCTCTCAGAATCTTCTTCGTTGAAGTAATAATAATAATAATAATGATAACAATGATGATGATGATGATAATGATAATAATGGTATATTCACAATACATCCACAAAGAGGCTCTTCGCTTGTGAAATCCTAGTAATACATTATGGTATTTTGAACCTATCCTAGAATAAATAGTAATGACTAAAAACGATGTATATGCCGAACACTGAGGTATCGAAAAATGGTAACAATGAATAGTAAAAACTAGGGCAGGGGTTTCAATAAAATTTGAAGTAGGCAGCTGTTTCAAGTCGAGTGGCCGACTGTGTTAAGAGGCCGTTAAGACCCTTCGTGTATAGGGGGGAGAGGGGGAACTGGAGGCATTCTCCCGCAGAAAAATTTGAAATCTGGAAGCTCTGAAATGCGATTTCCAGTGTTCTGGGCAGCCACCAAATTGAGTACAAAGATAAAGTGAGATTTCTTATCAACAGCGACACTGAGTGTGCAATTAAGCGCATTCTTTTCCCACCATTTCATATGACGTTTCGACAACTTCACAGGGGCACCCAACGAATCTGTTCCTCACATTATCTGTTCCCCAGAGGAATCTTGCTGGCTGGCAAAAATACAGGTGTTTCGATGAGCTGGCTGGGAAATTTATTATTGATAGAGGTTTTGCCTGGGAATTATTGACTTTTTCTAGCATTTCAACCCGAGCCGGCTGTGGAAACTCTGAAGACTGAGGACGACTAAAAGAAAAAAAAAGAACCCAATCCCTCTCCCAGAGAATAGTCACAAACATACGACGGCTGGTCAGAGTGATTGCGCTTCCGGAAAAAAAACCTGTTTTGTCACGGTTTTGTCGCTTTTGTTCGGTCGTTTTGGATCGAGGGATTTGAAAGCGCGCGGAATTCCTTGCTGGGAAATAAATTTGATCACCTGGCTGGGAAACCAACCAATTTTATCTAGCTGGCTGCGAAATTTCTTGTGTGTCTTTCTGGGAAAAAGGAACAGATAATGTTTTCCCAGCAGCACTGAAAAACACCTGAAAATGCCTTAATAACATTTATTTTCATTAACTGGGGTATAATAATACATTTTACAAACAAATTGGTCGTTGGGTGCCCCTGACTTCATGTCATCATTACTACCAAATTCAAGCGGCAAAGAACGGCAATCTTTTTTGCGCGTTTTTTCAAGCGCGAATTGAAAATTAAAATGTTTTTCTACACAAACCGCAATAATTTTGTTCGGGCAACATGAAAAATCAGCCCTGTCGAACGATAAGAATATGTCATTTTAATCTGAACGAACGAAAAGGCCTAACCAATGAAACTAAACGGAACGTTTACTGTTTTAGTGGAAAACAAGTCTTGCTGCAACGATTACTCAAAAACAACCTGTTTTGCATTAGACGCCTTGATATGTTTGAGAACGTAACTAAACGTACTAATTGAATTATGTAAAAAATGCGACGGTTGGTCTAAGCAAAAATTCGGAAAAAAGTTAGCTGTTCACTGTAGCTCTAAGATGGCAGAATCAAATCTGATAATTATTTTAAAATTGAGGTTAAAAAAGGAACATTCAAGTCCATCAAAAATGAATTTTTCTTTAGGTTTGAAGTAATCCTTCAATTAATTCAATTTAGGGGAAAAAGTTGCCGACTTCTCTGAGCAAAGTAGCCGACGCTTTTCGTCAGCCGTCGGTGCTTACTGAAACCACTGCTAGGGCAATAAAACAATAAATTTATATGCACGAAGATATCAATCATCCTTGAGTCTTTGTAATAAAAATTTCCTTGTGGCCTTAACAAATGAAAAATAATCAGTCAAATGTCTAACACACTCCGGCAAGATCTAGCAGCCATTGACTTGAAGGAAGGTGTACATCGATAACACTAAACACTTAAAGTTTTGGCTCAGTAACACAGAACAGTTAATTTTTTGGCATTTTATCACTAACAGTAAAAAATCCTCTGTAACGTTTAATTTTATCCAGAAGGAAACAAAAACGGCTCCAAAAAGGGCAATGTTACTTTGTTCAGTATATCAAGAAGTTTTCGGCCACTTTCCGACGATTCCCGATCTTTTCGGAATATTTCCGAAGATTCCCGAAGACAGCCGAAGATTTCCGGAGCCTACCGAAGATGTACAGAGACTACCAAAGATGTCCGAAGACAACCGAAGTTTTCTAAGGAGAATTCCGAAAAAATTTGACTATATTTTCGTTTTAATACTCACATGCCTCTCGCATGCGAAAGATGTATATGTTTACAGTGTAAAGGTACGATTTTTTTAGTGAGAGAAATCCTTGCACTTCACTATATGCATCATTCACTTTTTGTAAACACAGGATATTTATCATTTAAATAGGATACAATGCCCAAAAAATATGCTAGATTAATGTCATTCCTTCTTTGTCGAAAGCTCATGGATATATGCCTTACATGATCGTCCAGAAGTTCGTACAGATCAAGGCGAAAATGAGCGCGGATGGCACGACCAGATCTGCTGAACGTTATGTCAGGTGGGGGGGAGGGGGGTACCATTGCCCACATCGCTGTCTGAGTCGGTGTCGTATTCATCCCCTTACACAGGCAGTCGAAATGAACAATGATAGGGCAGATGGCCATTGCTATAGCTTTGCTTGGATTTAACGATCTTGGATGTTCGGTGACCCCTACTTTTCTTTTCAGAAACAGATTTTAATTACAATTATCTCCACATTGTCCAAAAATGAACAAACAATCAAAGTGGGAAGTTAAAAAGAATTCAAGATTTCTGTCCTCGGGACATGGAATCCTGCCATCTTGCATAATGAAATACGTTTTGGGGGTTCTTTTCATCACCAGGACAGCCATGCTGGCAACACAGCCATGGAAGAGGTGATTTACCTGGTTAGGGCGTGGGCCTCCTGGGAAATCTTCTTTCAAGGCGACAAGGTAGGGGAGCCTATAACTTCACTTGAAACCCAACTAAGGATCAAGTTACTGATACACGACCGTAGTCAACTTAGCGAATGACAAGGGAGAGTATGTCTTGAAAGAAAATTTCCTGGGAGGCCCATGCACGCCCTAACCAGATAAATCACCTCTTCGAAGGCTGTGTTGCCAGCATGGTTGTCCTGGTGGTGTAGTGGTTATAACACCCGACTAGTAAAGGGAGCCGGGGACGTGGGTTCAAATCCCGTTCAGGGCAAATTCTCTTTCTAAACAAGAAAAAGAAAATTGCTGAACTATTTACAAGATAAAATTTATCAATACAATTTATAAATATTTTAGAAATTGTTAACTATTTATATAAATATACTGTAAATACTTACTGTAAAAGCTACAAAAATTTATTGGCCCATATTGGCCCGTAGGGCGTGCTTGAAAGAAGGGAGGTCTTTTGCCTCCCTTACTTTGACTGGGATGCCATTCCATAATTTAGTGCAAATATATGAAAATGATTTATGCAATCACTCTTAATTAAAAGGATGCAACTTTGATCGAGAGCCACCACCGCGTAGATCATAGTTGACATTCAAAACGTTGAATAATCGTTCACTAAGATAATTAGGGCCCTGCCCTTTCACACATTTATACAGAAGCACTAGGGCTTCGAAAGCGTCTTCTTGCCTGTAATGTTTGTAAATGTCCTATATTTAAAAGATGGCTATATTCCGTTGATTTTGACAAATCTAAAATAGTTCCTAGTATATAATAATTGTGCAAACCGGGTGCAACACAAACATAAGCATAAGACCGAGGTATCAGCTGTTATCGATGCCAACAGATACACTCAAGTCCACAGTGACTAAGATGGCGTCCGAAACTGTTTTTGACGAGAAACGTGACGAGGCGGTTCGCCTTTATCCCTGTCTCTATGACAAATCTTCAGATGATTTCAAGGATGCGTATTAAAAAAAGGTGGAAAGATGTTGCAGTGGCAGTTAGTGTTACTAGTGATAAGTGGACATTTTATAGCTTTGTCCGTATTGATGATCATGCATGAATTCTGATAAATCACGTTAACTATATAATTTAACTTTTAACCCATAAATTATCACTCTAGCAGGAGATGAAGCCAAGACACTCCTCACAAACTCAGAAATAAATACAGCAGTGATAAGAAGAAAATGGAGGGCAAAAATGTTTCTGGCGCTGGCACCGAAGAAGTCATGCACTGAAGCTGTAAAAGAAGCTTCAGAGATTTACCCCTTTATGAATCGCAATGGCTAGAATCTTATAAACAAAGCTGCGAAAAGCTGTGTCAAACTTCAGACCAGGAATTTGACGAAGATACTGAGGAAGAATCCACATCCATTGGCCCAGGAAGTGCGGAAACTGATTGTAAACTTGTCTTCTTGTACTTCCACGTATTGCGGAGAAGGACTGGAGTGTTCACAGTTTAATTTAATAACATTCAATTGTTTCAGTGAATCAATTAAAGTACGGTTCATTCGCACACTTAGAGATTTGTATTACTATGCTATCTGGATAAGTGAGACGACCATGCAGGTTCTTACGCAATTGTTCTGTAGAATGTTACTTGTCATTGTTATCAATGAATATTAAGTAAACTAGGCATATTTTTGTTGCCATTTATGGGTGAAGTGAAGAGTCGGATCTGTAAGGAAAAGGAAACAAACAGGTACGCAAGCCATTGAAGGAACAGAATTGGGTCTCATGAAGTCTCTTAAAAGGAAGCATCACGATTTACCCTCGGATGTTTGGAGTAGCTAGTTAGCTAATATCTCAGAGCATTGAACAGAACAACTTTAGGAATCCCAAGTGGCCGGAGGCTGTTTAAAAGTGCAGCCAGGAAATTGAACCAGGGACTCCCTGGAATAAATAGACCATTTTCAAATTCTCACGGCTGGACTGGATCTAGCATGAAATGGAGGCTATTGCGGACAAATCGTTTCAAATGCAAATTAATTTGCCCGCATTAGCCTCCATTTCATGCTAGATCCAGTTCAGCTGTGAGAATTCGAAAATGGTCTATTCAACTAGTGGTCACAACTTGTCTTGAACCCGAGATCTCTGGATCTGCGGATCTCAAAGCAAGAACTCGTCTGCCTCCTATAGAAGACAGCACGAACAGCACGAAGAGGAGAGCAGCCTGTCATTCTGCACAGAAAGATGACGATGCCTTGTTTGCGCACCCCAACTGAGACAGCTGCCAGCACATTAGAAAATCATAGTTAAGATGGAATTAAAGTCCATTATTTACCACAGGTTACTCTTATCGAGTAGCCATGCACTGGCGACTCAGGCGATACCACATCAATGGCACAGCCGGATCGGGAATAACTATAACCAGGGTGTGCTGCTGTATCAGGGCATTGCATTGAGGAAGGTGGGCCTCAATCGTCGCTTGTGAGAAAAATAGGTCAATAGCGTACAATTAAACATTTTCAAGAACTGATGATCCAACTGTTGAGTTGAAATTTCAAAGATTAAACTTTGAACGTCAACTCCAATAACCATTTAAAATTTTAAAGTTAATGCTTGGGCTGCCTATACATCAGCACCAGGGAAGGAGCGAAGTGGTCCAGTGGTCATGGCGTTGGGTTTGCATGCGGTTGCCCCGGGTTAAAATCCCGCTCTGGCCTCTGGTTTGGATTTGTTTCCGGTTGTCCCGGATTCAACTCTCTCACGCTTTGTAAACAATAGCCAACTGGTTGCCTCCTGCTCAGATGGGGTTCTTAATCATGTTTCTGTTAAGTTTGAATTGTTTCTTTCAGATTATTAAAAAAAGTGGGGTGCCTGTAAACTACAATAGCTTGATAGCTAAGTGCACTTCCGCTATAAACAAAGCAATTACATTTTACATGATGAAAGCTTCCTAGTGGTTTAATTTTTTTTTTGTATTTCAGATGGATGTCAAGACTTTGTTTCCATGAAATACACATGTTTATTGACAGACAGTGTTAAATGATATTAAATCAGGTCATTTTTGTAATATATAGATTTAGCCAAGCCTAAAAGCGGAGCTCCCTGGTTATTTAATATAAAATACCTGTAGGTTTAGTGAAAATAAAAAGTTTCGAATTGTCCGCGTTTTGATGTTTCCGGTTGCTGCTTTAG